>NC_080383.1:17619557-17848520 GCF_014773155.1 Arachis stenosperma | reverse complement strand
CCCAAACTGACACAAAGCTGGCGTTTAACTCCAAGAAAAGTCTCTACACATGAAAGCTTCAATGCTCAGCCCAGCACACACCAACTGGGCCTGGATTGGATTTTTATGTCATTTATCATTTCTGTAAACCCTAGGCTACTAGTTCTCTACAAATAGGACCTTTACTATTGTATTTTCATCTTTGGATCACTTTAGATCTTAGATCATCTTGGAGGTCTAGTTCTTAGATCATGGGGCTGGCCTCATGGCCATGCCTAGACCTTGTTCTTATGTATTTTCAACGGTGGAGTTTCTACACACCATAGATTAAGGTGTGGAGCTCTGTTGTACCTCGAGTATCAATGCAATTACTATTGTTCTTCTATTCAATTTGGCTTATTCTTGTTCTAAGATATCACTTGTTCCTCAACTTGATGAATGTGATGATCCGTGACACTCATCATCTTTCTCACCTATGAACGTGTGCCTGACAACCACCTCCGTTCTACCTTAGATTGAGTGGATATCTCTTGGATTCTTTAATCGGGATCTTCGTGGTATAAGCTAGAATTGATGGCGGCATTCAAGAGAATCCAGAAGGTCTAAACCTTGTCTGTGGTATTCTGAGTAGGATTCAATGATTGAATGACTGTGACGAGCTTCAAACTCCTGAAGGCTGGACGTTAGTGACAGACGCAAAAGAATCAATGGATTCTATTCCAACCTGATTGAGAACCGACAGATTAGCCGTGCCGTGACAGGGTGCGTTGAACATTTTCATTGAGAGGACGGGACTGTAGCCACTGACAACAGTGATGCCCAATACAGCTTGCCATGGAAGGAGTAAGAAGGATTGGATGAAGACATAGGAAAGCAGAGAGACGGAAGGGACAAAGCATCTCCATACGCTTATCTGAAATTCTCACCAATGAATTACATAAGTATCTCTATCCTTATTTATGCTTTATTCATAAATCATCCATACCATTTGAATCTGCCTGATGAGATTTACAAGGTGACCATAGCTTGCTTCATACCAACAATCTCCGTGGGATCGACCCTTACTCGCGTAAGGTTTATTACTTGGACGACCCAGTGCACTTGCTGGTTAGTTGTGCGAAGTTGTGAAATTATGTTTAGACCATAGTATTGAGCACCAAGTCTTTGGAGCCATTACCGGGGATTGTTTGAGTTATAAAAAGTAGAGATCACAATTTTGTGCACCAAGTTTTTGGCGCCGTTGCCAGGGATTGTTGAGTTTGGACAACTGACGGTTCATCTTGTTGCTTAGATTAGGTATTTTTCTTTAGAGTTCTTAAGAATGAATTCTAGTGTTTCAAGGTGATGTTCTTATCATCACCAAAGCTGATTGATTCTCATCAATTTACCTCTTGAATGCAATGTCTTGCTGAAGCTTGGCTAGCCATATCTAATTTCTTTAGACTGAAGCTTTAGACTAACATTGCATGATTCCTGGAATTCTCATTAAGAATTTTGATACCTTTATTTTCTTTTCCACTTAATTTTCGAAAAATCCAAAAAAATTACAAAATCATAAAAACTAAAAATATTGTATGTTTCTTGTTGAGTCTAGAGTCTCATGTTAAGTTTGGTGTCAATTGCATGTTTCTGTTCTTCTTGCATTCATTCATGTGTCTTAAGTGATCTTCAAGATGTTCTTGATGATTTCATCGCTCTGATCTTTAAATTTTCTTGACTTGAGTGTTTTGTGTTTCTCATGTGCATTCTCATTTTGTTAGTGTCAATAGTATACAAACTTCTAAGTTTGGTGTCTTGCATGCATTATTTATTTGATTTTAGTTGCATTTTGATTATTCCTCATTATTAAAAATCCAAAAATATTTTTAATTTGTGTCTTTTCAAGTCAACAATACAGAGAATTGAAGATTCAGAACATACAGCAGAGGAATTACACAGAAAAAGCTGGGCGTTCAAAACGCCCAGTGAGGAAGGAAAACCGGCGTTTAAACGCCAGCCAGGGTACCTGGTTGGGCGTTTAACGCCAGGATGGCACAAGAGGGAAGATTTTGTTTTTAACTCAAATTTTTTTTTTAAGTTTTCAAAATCTTTTCAAAATAAAATCTTTTTCAAATCAAATCTTTTCAATCAAATCTTTTTCAAAATCAATTTCTTTCCATTTTCAAAGATACTTGCTAACAATTAATGATTTGATTCAACATTTTAAGTATGTTGCCTTTTCTGTTGAGAAAGGTTTAATGTCTGAATCATATCTTTTCTTGTTAGTCAAGTCATTAATTTTCAAAATCAAATCTTTTTAAATTGTTTTTCAAATCATATCTTCTCAATCACATCTTTTTAAAACCATAACTTTTCAATCATATCTTTTTAATCACATCTTTTTCAAAATAGTTTTCAATCATATCTTTTTTATTTCTAATTTCAAAATCTTTTTCAAAAATCACTTGATTTCTTTTCCACTCTTAGTTTTCGAAAATCAATTACTATTTTTCAAAATGTTTTTAAAATTTTTTTCGAAAATTTCTTCCCCTCTTCTCACATCCTTCTATTTATGAACTAACACTCCTCCTCAATGCACAATTCGAACTCCATCATACTTGATCATTTCGAATTCTTCTACCTCCTCCTTCTATTTTTCTTTTCCTCTGACACCTCAAGGAATCTCTATACTGTGACATAGAGGATTCCATATTTTCTTGTTTTCTTCTCTTTCATATGAGCAGGAGCAAAGACAAAAGCATTCTTGTTGAGGCTGATCCTTAACCTGAAAGGACCTTGAAGCGAAAGCTAAGAGAAGCTAAGGCACAACTCTCTATAGAGGATCTAATAGAAATCTTCAAAGAAGAAGACATGGCAGCCGAAAACAACAACAATGCAAGGAAGGTGCCGGGTGACTTCACTGCACCTACTTTCGACTTCTATGGGAGAAGCATCTCTATCCCTACCATTGGAGCAAACAACTTTGAGCTTAAGCCTCAATTAATTTCTCTAATGCAATAGAATTGCAAGTTCTATGGACTTCCATTGGAAGATCCTCATCAGTTTTTAGCTGAATTCCTGCAAATCTGTGACACTGTCAAGACTAATGGGGTTGACCCTGAGGTCTACAGACTTATGCTATTCCCTTTTGCTGTAAGAGACAGAGCTAGGATATGGTTGGATTCACAACCTAAAGAAAGCCTAAACTCTTGGGAAAAGCTAGTCAATGCATTCTTGGCAAAGTTCTTTCCACCTCAAAAATTGAGTAAGCTTAGAGTGGAAGTCCAAACCTTCAGACAGAAGGAAGGAGAATCCCTCTATGAAGCTTGGGAAAGATATAAACAATTGATCAGAAAGTGTCCCTCTGACATGCTTTCTGAATGGAGCATCATAGGTATTTTCTATGATGGTCTGTCTGAACTGTCCAAGATGTCATTGGATAGTTCTGCTGGAGGATCTCTTCATCTAAAAAAGACGCCTGTAGAAGCTCAAGAACTCACTGAAATGGTTGCAAATAACCAATTCATGTACACTTCTGAAAGGAATCCTGTGAGCAATGGGACGAATCTGAAGAAAGGAGTTCTTGAGATTGATACTCTGAATGCCATATTGGCTCAGAACAAAATATTGACTCAGCAAGTCAATTTAATTTCTCAAAGTCTGTCTGGAATGCAAGCTGCACCAGGCAGTACTAAGGACGCTTCATCTGAAGAAGAAGCTTATGATCCTGAGAACCCTTCAATGGAAGAGGTGAATTACATGGGAGAACCCTATGGAAACACCTATAATTCTTCATGGAGAAATCATCCAAATCTCTCATGGAAGGATCAACAGAGACCTCAACAAGGTTTCAACAACAATAATGGTGGAAGAAACAGGTTTAGCAATGGCAAGCCTTTTCCATCATCTTCTCAGCAACAGACAGAGAATTCTAAGCAGAACCACTCTGACTTAGCAACCATGGTCTCTGATCTAATCAAAACCACTCAAAGTTTCATGACTGAAACAAGGTCCTCCATTAGGAATTTGGAGGCACAAGTGGGACAGCTTAGTAAGAAAGTTACTGAACTTCCTCCTAGTACTCTTCCAAGCATTACAGAAGAGAATCCAAAAGGAGAGTGCAAGGTCAGCAACATGGCCGAACTAGGAGAGGAGGAAGAGGCAGTGAACGCCACTGAGGAAGACCTCAATGGACGTCCATTGGCCTCCAATGAGTTCCCTAATGAGGAACCATGGGAATCTGAGGCTCACACTGAGACCATAGAGATTCCATTGGATTTACTTCTGCCATTCATGAGCTCTGATGAGTATTCTTCCTCTGAAGAGGATGAGTATGTCACTGAAGAGCAAGTTACTAAATACCTTGGAGCAATCATGAAGCTAAATGACAAGTTATTTGGTAATGAGACTTGGGAGAACGAACCTCCTTTGCTCACCAAAGAACTGGATGACTTGTCTAGGCAGAAATTACCTCAAAAGAGACAAGATCTTGGAAAGTTCTCAATACCTTGCGCCATAGGCACCATGACCTTCAAGAAGGCCTTGTGTGACCTAGGGTCAAGTGTAAATCTCATGCCTCTTTCTGTAATGGAGAAGCTAGGGATCTTTGAGGTGCAAGCTGCAAGAATCTCACTAGCGATGGCAGACAATTCAAGAAAACAAGCTTATGGACTTGTAGAGGATGTTCTGGTAACGATTGAAGACCATTACATCCCTGCTGATTTCATAGTCCTAGAGACTGGGAAGTGCATGGATGAATCCATCATCCTTGGCAGACCCTTCCTAGCCACAGTAAAGGCTGTGATTGATGTTGACAGAGGAGAATTGATCATTCAAGTGAATGAAGAATCCTTTGTGTTTAAGGCTCAAGGATATCCCTCTGTTACCATAGAGAGGAAGCATGAAGAGCTTCTCTCAAAACAGAGTCAAACAGAGCCCCCACATTCAAACTCTAAGTTTGGTATTGGGAGGTTCCAACATTGCTCTGAGTATCTGTGAGGCTCCATGAGAGCCCTCTGTCAAGCTACTGACATTAAAGAAGCGCTTGTTGGGAGGCAACCCAATGTTATATTTATCTATTTTCCTTTGTTATTTTATGTTTTCTGTAGGTTGATGATCATGGGAAGTAACAAAATCAATTGAAAAAGCAAAAATAGAATGAAAAACAGAAAGAAAAACAGCACACCCTGGAGGAAAGCCTTGTTGATGTTTAAACGCCAGTGAGGGCAGCAAATGGGCGTTTAACGCCCAGTCTGGCACCATTCTGGCGTTAAACGCCAGGAAAGGGTAAAAAGTTGGCGTTAAACGCCAGAAATGGGCACCAGCCCAGCGTTTAACGCCAGAATTGGCATAAAGAGCATATTTGCTCGCCACATGGTGCAGGGATGAATTTTCCTTGACACCTCAGGATCTGTGGACCCCACAGGATCCCCACCTACCCCACCACCCTCTCTCTTCTTCTTCACCCATTCACCAATCACCTCAATACCTCAACACCTCTTCCCTAAAAACCCCTCACCTATCAAATTCCATCTTTCTCTTCACCACTCACATCCATCCTTCATAAAACCCCACCTACCTCACCATTCAAATTCAAACCACTTTCCCTCCCAAACCCACCCTCCAATAGCCGAAACCTACCCCTCTCTCCACCCCTATATAAACCCATCTTCACTCCTTCATTTTCACACAACCTAAACACTACTTCTCCCCCTTTGGCCAAACCACAAAGTCATCTCCATCTCCTCTATTTCTTCTTCTTCTACTCTCTTCTTTCTTCTTTTGCTCGAGGACGAGCAAACCTTTTAAGTTTGGTGTGGTAAAAGCATTTATGGCATCTAAGGCCAGAGAAACCTCTAGAAAGAGGAAAGGGAAGGCAAAAGCTTCCACCTCCGAGTCATGGGAGATGGAGAGATTCATCTCAAGGGTGCATCAAGACCACTTCTATGAAGTTGTGGCCTTGAAGAAGGTGATCCCCGAGGTCCCTTTCAAACTCAAAAAGAGTGAATATCCGGAGATCCGACATGAGATCCGAAGGAGAGGTTGGGAAGTTCTTACCAACCCTATTCAACAAGTCAGAATCTTAATGGTTCAAGAGTTCTATGCCAATGCATGGATCACCAAGAGCCATCATCAAAGTGTGAACCTGAACCCAAAGAATTGGCTTACAATGGTTCGGGGGAAATGCTTAGATTTTAGTCCGAAAAATGTAAGGTTGGCATTCAACTTACCCATGATGCAAGGAGATGAACACCCTTACACTAGAAGGGTCAACTTTGATCAAAGGTTGGACTAAGTCCTCACAGACATTTGTGAAGAGGGCGCCCAATGGAAGAGAGATTCAAGAGGGAAGCCAGGTCAACTGAGAAGGCATGACCTCAAGCCCGTGGCTAGGGGATGGTTGGAGTTTATCCAACGCTCAATCATTCCCACTAGCAACCGGTCTGAAGTTACTATAGACCGGGCTATCATGATTCATAGCATCATGATTGGAGAGGAAGTAGAAGTTCATGAGGTCATATCCCAAGAACTTTATAAGGTGGCGGAGAAATCCTCTACCTTGGCAAGGTTAGCCTTTCCTCATCTCATTTGTCACCTCTGTTATTTAGTTGGAGTTGACATAGAGGGAGACATCCTCATTGATGAGGACAACCCCATCACTAAGAAAAGGATGGAGCAAACAAGAGATCCCACTCATCATGAAATCTCTGAGATACCTCAAGGGATGCACTTTCCTCCACAAAACTATTGGGAGCAAATCAACACCTCCCTAGGAGAATTGAGTTCCAACATGGGACAACTAAGGGTGGAGCACCAAGAACATTCCATCCTCCTCCATGAAATTAGAGAAGATCAAAGAATCATGAGAGAGGAGCAACAAAGGCAAGGAAGAGACATTGAGGAGCTCAAGCACTCCATAAGATCTTCAAGAGGAAGAACGAGCCGCCATCACTAAGGTGGACCCGTTCTTTAATCTCCTTGTTCTTTATTTTCTTGTTTTTCGAATTTCATGCTTATGTTTATCTATGTTTGTATCTCATGATCATTAGTGTCTATGCCTTAAAGTTATGAATGTCCTATGAATCCATCACCTTTCTTAAATGAAAAATGTTCTTAATTAAAAAAGAGAAGAAGTACATGAATTTTAAATTTTATAACAGATTAATTATTTTGATGTGGTGGCAATGCCTTTGTTTTCTGAATGTATGCTTGAACATTGCATAAGTCTTTTGAATTTATTTTTCATGAATGGTTGGCTCTTGAAAGAATGATGAAAAAGGAGACATGTTACTGAGGATCTGAAAAATCATAAAAATGATTCTTGAAGCAAGAAAAAGCAGTGAATATTCCAAAAAAAAAAGAGAGAGAAAAACGGAAAAAAAAAAAGAAAAAAAGAAAGAGAAAAAGAAAAAGAAAGAAATAAAGTTGTGATCCAAGACAAAAAGAGTGTGTTTAAGAACCCTGGACACCTCTAATTGGGGACTCTAGCAAAGCTGAGTCACGATCTGAAAAGGTTCACCCAATTATGTGTCTGTGGCATGTATGTATCCGGTGGTAATACTGGAAGACAGAGTGCTTTAGGCCACGGCCAAGACTCATAAAGTAGCTGTCTTCAAGAATCATCATACTTAACTAGGAGAATCAATAACACTATCTGGTTTCTGAGTTTCTATAGAAGCCAATCATTCTGAATTTCAAAGGATAGAGTGAGATGCCAAAACTGTTCAGAGGCAAAAAAGCTAAAAGCTCCGCTCATCTAATTAATACTGATCTTCATAGATATTTTTGGAATTCATTGCATATTCTCTTCTCTTTATCTTATTTGATTTTCAGTTGCTTGGGGACAAGCAACAATTTAAGTTTGGTGTTGTGATGAGCGGATAATTTATACGCTTTTTGGCATTGTTTTTAGTATGTTTTTAGTATGTTTTAGTTAGTTTTTATTATATTTTTATTAGTTTTTAGTTAAAATTCACTTTTCTGGACTTTACTATGAGTTTGTGTGTTTGTCTGTGATTTCAGGTATTTTCTGGCTGAAATTGAGGGACATGAGCAAAAATCTGATTCAGAGGCTGAAAAGGACTGCAGATGCTGTTGGATTCTAACCTCCCTGCACTCGAAGTGGATTTTCTGGAGCTACTGAAGCCCAATTGGCGCGCTCTCAATAGCGTTGGAAAGTAGACATTCTGGGCTTTCCAGCAATGTATAATAGTCCATACTTTGCCTGATATTTGATGGCCCAAATCGGCGTTCCAAATCAGCTCAAAACTGTCCGGTGTTAAACGCCGGAATTGGCACAAGAATGGGAGTTAAACGCCCAAACTGGCACAAAAGCTGGCGTTTAACTCCAAAAAAAGTCTCTACACATGAAAGCTTCAATGCTCAGCCCAAGCACACACCAAGTGGGCCCGGAATTGGATTTTTATGTCATTTACTCATTTCTGTAAACCCTAGGCTACTAGTTCTCTACAAATAGGACCTTTTACTATTGTATTTTCATCTTTGGATCACTTTAGATCTTAGGATCATCTTGGGACATCTAGTTCTTAGATCATGGGGGCTGGCCTCACGGCCATGCCTAGACCTTGTTCTTATGTATTTTCAACGGTGGAGTTTCTACACACCATAGATTAAGGTGTGGAGCTCTGCCGTACCTCGAGTATCAATGCAATTACTATTGTTCTTCTATTCAATTTGGCTTATTCTTGTTCTAAGATATCACTTGTTCCTCAACTTGATGAATGTGATGATCCGTGACACTCATAATCATTTTCACCTATGAACGTGTGCCTGACAACCACCTCCGTTCTACCTTAGATTGAGTGGATATCTCTTGGATTCTTTAATCGGGATCTTCGTGGTATAAGCTAGAATTGATGGCGGCATTCAAGAGAATCCAGAAGGTCTAAACCTTGTCTGTGGTATTCTGAGTAGGATTCAATGATTGAATGGCTGTGACGAGCTTCAAACTCCTGAAGGCTGGGCGTTAGTGACAGACGCAAAAGAATTAATGGATTCTATTCCAACCTGATTGAGAACCGACAGATGATTAGCCGTGCCGTAACAGAGTGCGTTGAACATTTTCACTGAGAGGACGGGACTGTAGCCACTGACAACGGTGATGTCCAACATACAGCTTGCCATGGAAAGGAGTAAGAAGGATTGGATGAAGACAGTAGGAAAGCAGAGAGACGGAAGGGACAAAGCATCTCCATACGCTTATCTGAAATTCTCACCAATGAATTACATAAGTATCTCTATCCTTATTTTATGCTTTATTCATAAATCATCCATAACCATTTGAATCTGCCTGACTGAGATTTACAAGGTGACCATAGCTTGCTTCATACCAACAATCTCCGTGGGATCAACCATTACTCGCGTAAGGTTTATTACTTGGACGACCCAGTGCACTTGCTGGTTAGTTGTGCGAAGTTGTGAAATTATGCTTAGACCATGGTATTGAGCACCAAGTCATTGGAGGCATTACCGGGGATTGTTTGAGTTATAAAAAGTAGAGATCACAATTTCGTGCACCAATACTACTGACACTAACAAAATGAGAATGCATATAACAAAACACTCAAGTCAAGAGAATTCAAAGATCAGAGCAAGGAAATCATCAAGAACATCTTGAAGATCACTTAAGACACATGAATGAATGCAAGAAGAACAGAAACATGCAATTGACACCAAACTTAACATGAGACACTAGACTCAACAAGAAACATAAAATATTTTTGGTTTTTATGATTTTGTAATTTTTTTTGGATTTTTCGAAAATTAAGTGGAAAAGAAAATAAAGGTATCAAAATTCTTAATGAGAATTCCAGGAATCATGCAATGTTAGTCTAAAGCTTCAGTCTAAAAAAATTACACATGGCTAGCCAAGCTTCAGCAGGACATTACATTCAAGAGCTAAATTGATGAGAATCAATCAGCTTTGGTGATGATAATAACATCACCTTGAGACACTAGAATTCATTCTTAAGAACTCTGAAGAAAAATACCTAATCTAAGCAACAAGATGAACCGTCAGTTGTCCAAACTCAATAATCCCCGGCAACGGCGCCAAAAACTTGGTGCACGAAATTGTGATCTCTACTTTTCACAACTTAAACAGTCCCCGGTAATGGCTCCAAAAACTTGGTGCTCAATACCATTGTCTAAACATAATTTCACAACTTCGCACAACTAACCAGCAAGTGCACTAGGTCGTCCAAGTAATAAACCTTACGCGAGTAAGGGTCGATCCCACGGAGATTGTTGGTATGAAGCAAGCTATGGTCATCTTGTAAATCTTAGTCAGGCAGATTCAAATGGTTATGGATGATTTATGAATAAAGCATAAAGTAACGATAGAGATACTTATGTAATTCATTGGTAAGAACTTCAGATAAGCGTATGGAGATGCTTTGTCCCTTCCGTCTCTCTACTTTCCTACTGTCTTCATCCAATCCTTCTTACTCCTTTCTATGGCAAGCTATATGTTGGGCATCACTGTTGTCAGTGGCTACAGTCCCGTCCTCTCAGTGAAAATGTTTAACGCACCCTGTCACGGCACGGCTAATCATTTGTCGGTTCTCAATCAGGTTGGAATAGAATCCATTGATTCTTTTGCGTCTGTCACTAACGCCCAGCCTTCAGGAGTTTGAAGCTCGTCACAGTCATTCAATCATTGAATCCTACTCAGAATACCACAGACAAGGTTTAGACCTTCCGGATTCTCTTGAATGCCGCCATCAATTCTAGCTTATACCACGAAGATCCCGATTAAAGAATCCAAGAGATATCCACTCAATCTAAGGTAGAACGGAGGTGGTTGTCAGGCACACGTTCATAGGTGAGAATGATGATGAGTGTCACGGATAATCACATTCATCAAGTTGAGGAATAAGTGATATCTTAGAACAAGAATGAGCTGAATTGAATAGAAGAACAATAGTAATTGCATTAATATTCGAGGTACAGCACAGCTCCACACCTTAATCTATGGTGTGTAGAAACTCCACCGTTGAAAATACATTGCTGGAAAGCCCAGGATGTCTACTTTCCAACGCCATTGAGAGCGCGCCCATTGGGCTTCTGTAGCTCCAGAAAATCCACTTCGAGTGCAGGGAGGTCAGAATCCAACAGCATATGCAGTCTTTTTCAGCCTTTGAATAAGATTTTTGCTCAGGTCCCTCAATTTCAGCCAGAAAATACCTGAAATCACAGAAAAACACACAAACTCATAGTAAAGTCCAGAAAGGTGAATTTTAACTAAAAACTAATAAAAATATACTAAAAACTAACTAAAACATACTAAAAACATACTAAAAATAATGCCAAAAAGCATATAAATTATCCGCTCATCAGTGATTTTACTACACCAACTTCCACTTCTATGGAAGAAGCATCTCAATCCCTGCCATAGGAGCCAACAATTTTGAGCTAAAGCCTCAATGAGTTTCTCTACTGCAACAGAACTGCAAGTTTCATGGACTTCCATCAGAAAACCCTTATCAGTTTTTAACTGAGTTCTTACAGATCTGTGATACTGTTAAGACCAATGGAGTTGATCCTGAGGTCTACAGGCTTATGCTTTTCCCTTTTGCTGTAAGGGACAGAGCTAGAACATGGTTGGACTCACAACCTAGAGATAGCCTAGACTCTTGGAATAAGCTGGTCACGGCTTTCTTGGCCAAGTTATTTCCTCCTCAAAAGCTGAGCAAGCTTAGAGTGAATGTTTAGACCTTCAGACAAAAAGATGGTGAGTCCCTCTATGAAGCTTGGGAAAGATACAAGCAGCTGACCAAAAAGTGTCCTTCTGACATGCTTTCAGAATGGACCACATTAGATATATTCTATGATGATCTGTCTGAATTTTCCAAGATGTCACTGGACCACTCTGCAGGTGGATCCATTCACCTAAAGAAAACGCCTGCAGAAGCTCAGGAACTTATTGAAATGGTTGCAAATAACCAGTTCATGTATACCTCTGAGAGGAATCCTGTGAGTAATGGGACTCTTCAAAAGAGAGGAGTTCTTGAAATTGATGCTCTGAATGCCATATTGGCTCAGAACAAAATATTGACCCAACAAGTCAATATGATCTCTCAGAGTCTGAATGGATTGTAAAATGCATCCAACAGTACTAAAGAAGCATCTTCTGGAGAAGAAGCTTATGATCCCGGGATCCCTGCAATGGCAGAGGTGAATTACATGGGTGAAGCCTTTGGCAACACCTATAATCCTTCATAGAAAAATTATCCAAATTTTTCATGGAAGGATCAACAGAAGCAAGGCTTCAATAATAACAATGGTGGAAGAAACAGGTTTAGCAATAGCAAACCTTTCCCATCATCATCTCAGCAACAGACAGAGCATTCTGAGCAGAATCCTTCTAGCTTAGCAAACATAGCCTCTGATCTATCTAAGGCCACTCTTAGTTTCATGACTGAAAAAAGATCCTCCATTAGAAATTTGGAGGCACAAGTGGGCCAGCTGAGTAAAAAGGCTATTGAAACTCCTCCTAGCACTCTCCCAAGAAATACAGAAGAGAATCCCAAAGGAGAGTGCAAGGCCATTGATATAATCAACATGGCCGAAACCTTAGAGGAGGAGGAGGACGTGAATCCCAATGAGGAAGCTGTCAAGAAATGTCCAGTGGTCAGTAAGGAATACCCTAATGAGGAACCAAAGGAATCTGAGGCTCATACAGAGACCATAGAGATTCCCTTGGACCTTCTTTTACCATTCATGAGCTCTGATAACTATTCATCTTCTGAAGAGGATGAAGACATTGTTGAAGGGCAAGTTGCCCAATATTTAGGAGCAATCATAAAGCTGAATGCCAAGCTATTTGGTAATGAGACTTGGGAGGAAGAGCCTCCCTTGCTCACCAATGAACTGAATACATTGGTTCAGCAAAATTTACCTCAAAAGAAACAGGATCCTGGTAAATTCTTAATACCCTGTACCATAGGCACCATGACCTTTGAAAAAGTTCTGTGTGACTTGGGGTCAGGGATAAACATGATACCACTCTCTGTAATGGAGAAACTGGGATTCTATGAGGTACAGACTGCCAAATTCTCATTGAAGATGGCAGATAAATCTATGAAAAAGGCTTATAGACTAGTAGAGGACGTGCTAGTGAAGGTTAAAGGCCTTTACTTCCCTGCTGATTTCATAATCCTAGACACTAGGAGGGATGAGGATGAATCCATCATCCTTGGAAGACCCTTCCTAGCCACAGCAAGAGCTGTGATTGATGTTGACAGAGGAGAGTTGATCCTTCATGTGAATGAAGAATGCCTTGTAGTAAAGACTCAAGGTTCTCCATCTGAAACCATGGGGAGTAAGCATGAAGAGCTTCTCCCAATACAGAGTCAAACAGAGCCCCCACATTCAAACTCTAAGTTTGGTATTGGGAGGCCGCAGTCAAACTCTAAGTTTGGTGTTGAGAGATCTCAACCATACTCTGAACATCTGTGAGACTCCATGAGAGCTCACTGTCAAGCTATTGACATTGAAGAAGCGCTTATTGGGAGGCAACCCAATTTTATTTTAATTTTATCTATATTATTTTGTTTTCTTTTAGGTCGATGATCATGTGAAATCACAAAGACAAAAATAAAGAAAAAATTAAAAACAGCATTGAAAACAGCACACCCTGGAGGAAAGCTGGCGTTTAAACGCCAGAACAGGACAGCAGACTGGCGTTTAAACGCCGGGATTGCACTCTAAGGAGCTTTGAATGCCCAATTGGAGCAGGGATGAGAATTCCTTGACCCCTCAGGATCTGTGGACCCCACAGGATTCCCACCAACCTCAACTCACTCTCTCTCCTTTTCACACCTTTCTACAACACTCTTCCTCAAATACCCTTCACCAATCACCTCCTTATCTCTTTCCCAAATACCCTTCACCAATCACTTCCTTAACTCTTCCCCAAAAACCTCCACCCACTTTCAAAATTCAAAACTATTTCCCTTTCAAACCCACCCAAACCTTTCGGCCACTCTCCTTCCCTTTTCCTATAAATACCCCTCTTCACTCCTTCATTTTCACACATCATCCACACCTTCCCCTCTCCTTGGCTGAAACACATACACCTTTCATCTCCTCTATTTTCTTCTTCTTTTACATCTTTCTTTCATCTTTTGCTCGAGGACGAGCAAATATTTTAAGTTTGGTGTGGTAAAAGCATTGCTTTTTATTTTTCCATAACCATTTATGGCACCTAAGGCCAGAGAAACCTCTAGAAAGAGGAAAGGAAAGGCAAAAGCTTCAACCTCCGAGTCATGAGAGATGGAGAAATCCATCTCAAAGCTCCATCAAGACCACTTCTATGAAGTTGTGGCCAAGGAAAAGGTGTCACCTTTGCTATTCAGCTAGGATTGTCATAGAGTGAGACATCCTCATTGAAGAGGAAAAGCCCATCACTAAGAAGAGGATGGAGCAAACTAGAGAGCCCATTCATGGCACTCAACAAGAGCATGAGGAAGTCCCTCATCAAGAAATCTCTGAGATGCCTCAAGGGATGCAATTTCCTCCACACAATTAATGGGAGCAACTCAATACTTCTTTGGAAAGCTTGAGTTACAACATGGACCAATTAAGGATGGAACACCAAGAGCACTCCATCATTCTCCATGAGATTAGAGAAGATCAAAGAGCTATGAGGGAGGAGCAACAAAGGCAAGGAAGAGACATAGAGGAGCTCAAGAGCACCATTGGTTCTTCAAGAGGAGGAAGACGCCACCCTCACTAAGGTGGACTCATTCCTTAATCTCCTTGTCTATTTATTTTTCTATTTTCGATTTTTAGGCTGTATGTTCTATCTATGTTTGTGTCTTCACTACATGATCATTAGTGTCTAGTGTCTATGTCTTAAAGCTATGAATAACTCCATGAATCCTTCACCTCTCCTAAATGAAAAATGTGCTTAATTACAAAAGAACAAGAAGTACTTGGATTTCAAATTTTATATTGAAACTAGTTTAATTATTTTGATGTGGTGGTAATACTTTTTGTTCTCTGAATGAATACTTGAATAGTGCATATTTTTTATCTTGAAGTTTATGAATGTTAAAATTGTTGGCTCTTGAAAGAATGATGAACAAAGAAAAATGTTATTGATAATCTGAAAAATCATGAGATTGATTCTTGAAGCAAAAAAAAGCAGTGAATAAGAAAGCTTGCGAAAAAAAAAGTGGCAAAAATTAAAAGAAAAAGAAAGAAAAAGAAAAAGCAAGTAGAAAAAGCCAATAGCCCTTTAAACTAAAAGGCAAGGGTAAAAAGGATCCAAGGCTTTGAGTATTAATGGATATGAGGGCCCAAGGAAATAAAATCCAGGCCTAAGCGGCTAAATTAAGTTGTCCCTAACCATGTGCTTGTGTCATACAGGTCCAAGTGAAAAGCTTGAGACTGAGTGGTTAAAGTCGTGATCCAAAGCAAAAGAGTGTGCTTAAGAACTCTGGACACCTCTAACTGGGGACTTTAGCAAAGCTGAGTCACAATCTGAAAAAGTTCACCCAGTTATGTGTCTGTGGCATTTATGTATTCGGTGGTAATACTGGAAAACAAAGTGCTTAGGGTCACGGCCAAGACTCATAAAGTAGCTGTGTTCAAGAATCAACATACTGAACTAGGAGAATCAATAACACTGTCTAAAATTCTAAGTTTCTATAGATGCCAATCATTCTAAATTTCAAAGGAAAAAGTGAGATGCCAAAACTGTTCAGAAGCAAAAAGCTACAAGTCCCGCTCATCTAATTAGAACTAAGTTTCATTGATACTGTGGGATTCATTGTATATTCTCTTCTTTTTATCCTATTTTGTTTTCAGTTGCTTGGGGACAAACAACAATTTAAGTTTGGTGTTGTGATGAGCGGATAATTTATACGCTTTTTGGCATTATTTTTATATAGATTTTAGTATGATTTAGTTAGTTTTTATTATATTTTTATTAGTTTTTAAGCAAAATTCACATTTCTGGACTTTACTATGGGTTTGTGTGTTTTTCTGTGATTTTAGGTATTTTCTGGCTGAAATTGAGGGACCTAAGAAAAAATCTTATTCAGAGGCTGACAAAGGACTGCAGATGCTGTTGAATTCTGACCTTCCTGCACTCAAATTCGATTATCTGGAGCTAAAGAACTCCAAATGGCGCGCTCTCAATTGCGTTGGAAAGTAGACATCCAGAGCTTTCCAGAAATATATAATAGTCTATACTTTGCATGAGTTTTGATGACGTAAAATAGCGTCAAAACGCCAGCTCTCTGCCCTTTTCTGGCGTCAAAACGCCAGAATTGGCATAAAAGTTGGAGTTAAACGCCCAAACTGGCACCAAAGCTAGTGTTTAACTTCAAGGAAGACCTCTACACGTGAAAGCTTCAATGCTCAGCCCAAGCACACACTAAGTGGGCCCGGAAGTGGATTTCTGCATCATTTACTTAATTCTGTAACCCTAGTAACTAGTTTAGTATAAATATAACTTTTTACTATTGTACTAGGGGTCTTTTTCCCTATTTTCGAATTCATATGCCATTTGGGGAGGCTGGCCATTCGGCCATGCCTAGACCTTGTTCTTATGTATTTTCAACGGTGGAGTTTCTACACACCATAGATTAAGGTGTGGAGCTCTACTGTTCCTCGAGTATTAATGCAAAGTACTACTGTTTTCTATTCAGTTCATGCTTATTCTCATTCTAAGATATTCATTCGCACTTCAACCTGATGAATGTGATGATCCGTGACACTCATAACCATTCTCACTTATGAACGCGTGCCTGACAAACACTCCCGTTCTACATGCAAACAAGCTTGAATGCATATCTCTTAGCCTTCTGGTTCACGATCAGAGTCTTCGTGGTATAGGCTAGAATCAATTGGCAGCATTCGTGAGATCCGGAAAGTCTAAACCTTGTCTGTGGTATTCCGAGTAGGATCTGGGATGGGATGACTATGACAAGCTTCAAACTCGCAAGTGTTGGGTGTAGTGACAGACGCAAAAGGATCAATGGAACCTATTCCAACATGAGTGAGAACCGACAGATGATTAGCCATGCGGTGACAGCGCGTTTGGACCATTTTCACTGAGAGGACGGACGGTAGCCATTGACAGCGGTGATCCCCTAACATACAGCATGCCATAGAAAGGAGTATGAAGGATTGGATGAAGGCAGTAGGAAAGCAGAGATTCAGAAGGAATAACTCATCTCCATACGCTTATCTGAAACTTTTACCAATGATTTACATAAGTATCTCTATCTTTATCTTACGTTTTATTTATCTTTTAAATTATTAAAACTCCATAACCATTTGAATCCACCTGACTGAGATTTACAATGTTACCATAGCTTGCTTCAACCCGACAATCTCCGTGGGATCGACCCTTACTCAGTAAGGTTTATTACTTGGACGACCCAGTGCACTTGCTGGTTAGTTGTGCGAGGTTGTGAAAAAGAATGATATTACAATTGTGCGTACCAAGTTGTTGGAGTCATTGAGATCAAACTGACTCACATAAGAATGAGATTCACAAGAAAAGGGAAGCTGAGATTGGTTGTAGTGCTCACAAGAGGTAGAAGAATAATTAAAACAGAATCAAGTATGACATTCATGGAGATGAAAAGCTTAAGAAAGAACGAGTTCGTTCATAAGAAGAAAGCTATGAGTCCAACATTTTCAAGAGAACAACAATGGTATAAACAATGTAGTATGCTAAACTAAACTCAAGCCAAAAATAAATTAGGTAAAGTTTATCAACGAAAAATAACCGGAATAAAAGCAAAAATCCTTTCTTTCCAGAATTTTGAAAAAAAAATACCTAAATCAATAGTCAAATTAAGATATGCATTGAAACTGTAGTAAAATTATTAGAAAGTCAAATTGTAGTTAAAATAGGTGTAGTTCCGTAAACCAGGAAAAGCACAGGCGAGGTGTTAGAAATAAATAGTTGTTAAACTGTATAAGGAATTTTCCAAGTTTCATATCGATAAGTGTATATCGAATCAACAGCAATTTTATAGAATTTTCAAAATAGATTGTAATTACTATCAAATAGGAGAATAACTGAATCACAATTTCTTTAAGAATGGACTCGGAACAAGGACTTAAAGGGCACAATGCATCAAGACAGTTCAAAGGTATATCAAAGAACACATGAATCAAGAAGAAGAATTTAAACAACGAAAGATAGATACAACAAAGATTTCAAACA
Source organism: Arachis stenosperma (assembly GCF_014773155.1). Taxonomy (NCBI): domain Eukaryota; kingdom Viridiplantae; phylum Streptophyta; class Magnoliopsida; order Fabales; family Fabaceae; genus Arachis; species Arachis stenosperma. The sequence goes on along the minus strand of NC_080383.1, from coordinate 17,830,351 downwards.
AGCATATGCAATTAGAATTAAACAAGAATGCATATGCTTGTTTGAAATCATCCATACCTACCATACAACTTACAAAACACACAAAGAGTACATTGGTACACGAAATCGTGATACACAACTTCGTGCAACTGACCAGCAAGTGCACTATACACAACTTCGTGCAACTGACCAGCAAGTGCACTGGGTCATCCAAGTAATACCTTACGTGAGTAAGGGTCGATCCCACGGAGACTGTTGGCTTAAAGTAGCTATGGTTTTCTTGTAACTCTTAGTCAGGATATCAATAATAGTTCTTAGTTTTGATTGCGAAAAATAAAAGAACATGAAATAAATACTTGTTATGCAGTAATGGAGAATGGGTTGGAGTTTTAGAGATGCTCTGTCTTCTGAATCTCTGCTTTTCTACTGTCTTATTTTTTACGCACGCAAGGCTCCTTCCATGGCAAGCTGTATGTTGGTGGATCACCGTTGTCAATGGCTACCATCCGTCCTTTCAGTGAAAAAGGTCCATATACATGGCTAATCATCTGTCGGTTCTCACTTGTGCTGGAATAGGATCCAGTGATCCTTTTGCGTCTGTCACTAGCCTAACGTTCGTGAGTTTGAAGCTCTTCACAGTCATCCCATCCCAGATCCTACTCGGAATACCACAGACAAGATTTAGACTTTTCGGATCTCAAGAATCTAGCTTATACCACGAAGACTCTGGTCTCACAGATTGAACGCTCTGTTGTCAGGAGAGGCAGTCAAACTCGTGAACCAGGAACCCAATAGATAAATACTCAATCTAAGGTAGAATGGAAGTGATTGTCAGGCACGCGTTCATAGGTTGAGAATGGTGATGAGTGTCACGGATCATCACATTCATCATGTTTAAGTGCGAGTGAATATCTGAAGAGAGGATTTTTGCGTGGTCTAAGAATCTTTACAATTAAGTACTCGTTGCAAGTATAGCTCCTAAACCAACAAAAATCCTTTCTTACAAACGTTTTGGTTGTCACAAGTAACAAACCCCTTTAAAATTGATAACCGAGTATTTAAACCTCGGGTCGTCTTCTCAAGGAATTGCAGGGAGGTATGTTCTTATTATTGGTTATGGAGATTGTAAATTGGGGTTTGAGAATGAAGAATTAATATGGCAAATAATTTAAATGGCAATTAAAATAAATAAATACTGTAAAGCAAACCCTTTGGCAAGGTATGAGAAATTGGAAGTCCAGACTTAGTTATTCTTATCAATAATAATGAAAGTTGAATCTTAATTCCACTTAGTTAACCTTTGCTAAAGCAAAGGAAAGTCAAGGGACTAATTAGTTTGACCTTCAAATCCTATTTATTTCCTAAGAAAAGGTTGGGATTATTGAAGTTCAGTTCAATTAGCAAAGATAACAGTTATCAATTATGTTGAGCCAGGATAACTCCTGAGTTACTGATTTCTTAACCAAGACCAAAAGGAAAAGGAATTAAATCTACTGGAATAAAAATGTCTTCAGATTGGGAATAATAAATAACATAAATAAAAGAAAGCAATATTAACTGAAATACCTCAAATAACATTAATTCAAAAGAGTAATATGTAACATAGAAGAATTCATAAACTAAATTGAAAACCAAGTAATGAAAAAGGAATATTGAACCTGATAAAAAGATAATCCTCAAAGCAAATAAAATCCTAAATCTAAATCCTAATCCTAAAGAGAGAGGAGAGAACCTCTCTCCAACTAAACCTAAATCATGGAAAGTGACTAAAATTCCAGGACTCTCTTGAATGGATGCATTCCCCCACTTCATAACCTCTGGTCTATGCCTTCTGGACTTGGATTTGGGCCAAAAAGGGCTTCAGAATTCACTATAAGCTTTTTCTACAATTTCTGGTGCGTGGACTCTGTCACGCGTCCGCGTGGGTCATGCGGTCGCGTCAATTGGAGTTTTCCTTGTCGCGTGGTCGCGTCAGTCATGCGGTCGCGTCATAGGTGTTCTTCTTTAGGTGTGCGGTCGCGTCAGTCATGCGGCCGCGTCGCTGCTTCTTTGCTCTTGGCACGTGGTCGCGTCGTCCATGCGATCGCGTGGATGCCAGTTTCTCCAAAACTCCGTTTTACGCTTTCCTTCCATTTTTGTATGTTTCCTTTTTCATCCTTCAAGTCATTCTTGCCTTAGAAGATCTGAACTATTCAACACACTAATCATGGCATCGAATGGAAAATAAAGGTAATTAAAATAATTAATTTTAAAGCATAGGAAACATGTTTTTCACATACATCACATAATAAGGAAGGGAAAGTAAAACCATGCAATTAATATGAATAAGTGGGTGAAGGATTGAATAAATCACTCAAACTAAGCACAAAATATATCACAAAATATGGGTTTATCAACCTCCCCACACTTAAACAATAGCATGTTCTCATGCTATATCCAAGATAAAAAGTAAGGTTGAAGTGGTGGAATGTCATGCAATGCAATTCTAATCTAAATGTAACTACCTAAATGAGTCATGCAATTCTTATTTTATTCACTCATATATAAAGCTTACATGTAGTTAAATCAATTCACATTCTCAAGGAATCATATATACATAGCCAACCTTAGATAATGTTAAAGCACTTTTACACTTGAGATGGGAAGAAAAATATTTTATAAACTTGCAAGACAATTAACAAATTAAGCATAGATATATGTTGATGAGTTATACAACCCTCACTGGATTTTGTGTTTACTCTCTAATCACTCAGTGTTTATTGGGTTAATCACTCTATTCTTCTTTTTATCCTTGCTTTCTATAACTTTGTTCTTCATCTAACCAATCAACAATCATAAAATATAGACATACAAAGATCATGAGGTCTTTTTAAGGTTGTAATGGGGCCAAGGTAAAGGTAAGGGTATATGTATAAGGCCAAGTGAGCTAATTAAATAAATCCTTGATTAGTCTAAGATCTCACCTAACATACATATTTTATAAAGCAAAGCTTCTTTACCTATTTTCCCATATTTCCCACTTTTTATGTTACATGCTCATGCATTAGTTTTAATTTTTGCTCCATGTGCACTTGCTTTAATTTGCAATTTTTTTTACTGCACATGGTAATTAATTATTTTAATTTCACATGAGCATGCTTCCCAAAACATCTTTATTCTTTTCAACTTTTTTACCTTTGTTTCTATCATCCATGTTCCCATAAAGTTTTCCCACACTTAAACAATTACACAATTTCTATCTTAAGCTAACCAAGGATTCAACTTGGAATTTTTAATTTATTTTTCTGCTTAAAGCTAGTAATGTGGTTATAAAACAAGGGGATTTAAAAGCTCAAGGGGGTTAACAAGGATGGCATAAAAGGTAGGCTTTATTTGGGATAAGTGAGTTTTAATCAAAAATGGCCTCAATCCTATTTTGGTATGTATCTATATTCTATACTGGACATATAGATTAAAGCAAAGTAAAGAACATCAGAAAAATAAAAAGAAGGGCAAACACACAGGAATGAAATTTATGGTTTGAATGTAACCATACAATTAAGCTCAAAACTCACAGGCTGTGTGTTCTCTAACTCAAACATCATATATCATTCATATATGTCATGCAGGTTTAGTTAAAAATTCCCATTATTCTCATAAAAAAATGTTTTGGGTGGCCTTTAAGGTTTTAGTGTTTCTCCTTGATGAAATGTTGTTAACTAACTAACATGTAATGCTATATATACAAGGTGTGTGGATTGTTTCTGTTGAGGTCTCTAGCTTACTCCTTTTCTTATTTTCAATCAAGTCAACTATCATATACTAAAAAGGGTAAACTATACTAATTAATTCACTTAAAATATAACTAGTAAACTAATGTGCAAATCAAGCTAAAATATCCAAAATAGTATACATATAGCTCAAAGTGCAAAATGCAAAAAGTACAATAAAAAGCAAAAAGAGAAAAATATGCAAAAATACAGAAAATGAACAAAATAAGAGAGAGTTTGTAGTGGTTCACCAAAATAAAGATATGCCAGAGATGGCAACCTCCCCACACTTAAATAATAGCATCGTCCTCGATGCTCACTCAAGCTGGGTGTGAAGGAGTGTCATCTCCAGAAGGATTGGTAGCTGGAGTCTCTGCGGTGGTGGTCTGAGGATCTGGCTGCTGTAGAGGAGGGGCTGTCTGAATAGAGATCTCAGGGTCTGCAGCCTAAATCTAAGGTGGGTCCTCCTGCTGGGGTACAGTCTACTCTGAGCCTACCTGCGCAGCCTATGTGGGTGCCGACTCCTCGTGATCGAATGCCTCCGCCTCAGATGTATCAGAAGGGGTGTCAGGCTCGGAGGGGATGTCGCCGCCGGACTGGATCATCAACTTGAGGTGCTCATAGCGTCGCTTGCTGCGACGCTCCATACGGTCCAAGTGGCGAACAGTCGATGCACCAAATGGTAAATAGGCTCATGAGTAGCTGGAGGAGCAGTGGGCGGGGTAGGTGCAGCAGTGGAAGAAGAGGAGGCAGCTGAAAGTGTGTCTGTCTCATCTGAAGGAGTAAGGAAATCAGGTCTGTAACCCAAGGCCAGAAAGTTCCTGCTGTGAGGAATAATCTTCATGTGCTCTGCAGCAGGTGGCCTCTCATCAGCATCCTCCCACGGTACGTCAGCTCGACGTCCGAGCTGGGTAATCAGATACGAAAAAGGGAGAGTGCCTCGGATGTGGACCCTGGCCATGTAGGACCGGATAAAACGTGGCAGGTACAGGTCCTTACCCTCCATCACACACCAAAGAAGGGTGATCATAGCGGCCGGTATCGCTGTCTCATGGGTACTCGGCATAACATAGTTGCTCAAGATCTGATGCCATAGCCGAGCCTCATCATTTAAGTAAATCCGCTTGATTCCCTTAGGCATGGTGGTGTCCTGACCCATTTCCCATGGAACAGTCGGGTCAAGGGCTATCTTTGCCTTGACAGCATCCCAATCAAACCTCATGAAACGCATGTCCTCCTCAGCCTGTTTGTACCCATCACGCTGATCGGATTTATGCGGAAGCTGCAAAATATCCTCAACGGCCTCTTCAGTGACCAGTATCTGTTTCCCTCTGATATGTACGGCATCCAAGGAAGTCTTGAAGTAATTGCAGTAAAACTCTCTAACCCAGGAAGCATTTACCTCAGTCAAGTTTCACTCTAAGAAGAACCAGCCTCTCTGTTTGATCTGATCGGAGGTGTACTGCTGTAGTTCTTCTGGGATTTTCAAGGTCCTCTCCAGGTATAGATTTCTGGAGGTAGCAAACTTAGGAAACTTCAGCTTACAGTACCGGTTTACAAACTTTATGGGATCAGTAGCAGGGAGTAGCTGGTCAGCCTTCTCCTGTGCGGTAAAGTGTTTCTCCCGCCAGGAAGCATCATGCATAAGATCTATGATAGACATAGATGAATCTCCTCTTTTACGTTTGCCAGTGGTAGCCTTTTCTTTTCCCTTTCTCTGGGAATCTGACATATTGAAAAATAGAAAATCAGGATATAATAAAAAATAGGAAAACAAATAGGCAAATAGTCAAAAGAGACACAAAGTGGCCAAGGAGAATTAGAATGAGGAAAATGAGTTAAGTAAATGTGCATTAAGGATTGTATAGGAGTTAAAAGTTCGAAAGGAAGAATTGACAATCCAAAATGTAATAGAAGGCATGTTAATTAGGAAAAAGTATCAGTATGCCATGGTTAGAAGGTTAAAAGAAAGTGAAAAACCAGAAGAGATGGTTTAAAATGTTAGTTTGGTTAGATTTGAAAAAGGGTTGAGGAAGTTAAAATTAGTGAGTTAGTGATAAATGGGTTAAGGTAAGTGGCATAAGGATAAGTTTCTAAGTAACAAGCATTCATAATTAGAAGCTATAGCTAACTCATAACCAAACAAGGAAAACAGGTTGATGATGATTCAAAGAGATATATAAATAGCAAAAATTGGAATCTAAACATCAAAAATGCAGTTTATGAACCAGGAGATCAAAGAGAATGAGAATGCGTGCCCTGGCATTTATGAATTAGTTTGGTGAAGTCTAAGGAAAGCACAGTTGAAAATGTCAAAACCAAGACATGAATGGAAATATTTTACAGAAAATTGGGCAGTATTTCGGCTAAAATTGGACTGTCCCGGAAAATAAACAGCAACAGAATAGTGCATATGAATCAAAAATAAAGCTGCAATTACATATAAGGAGTATGAACATGAAAAAGGCAATGTAAAAAGCAGCATGAAACAAGAAAGTGCAGCATATGAACAATAGCAACATCACAGAAACATCAGAATTGCGAAAATAAAAAAGCAAGAAACACGAACAGCGCAATTATCATGCCTAAATCCACTAACCACATCCTAGGCTACCTAACAACCTAGAATCCACTACAACATGCATATCTAACTAGCCTAATGATAAACATAAACAGAAAAAAATATGGAATTAACTAAGAATGATAGAAGGGTGGCGTTCTGCGAAACCTGGAAGGCTAAGGAAGGAGATTGGGGCAGAGAGATAGCTGGAGAAAGGCGGGGACGGCGTCTGACGCGGCGGAGGAGGGTGGTGCGGCGGCGGTGGCTGCTGGTTGGGGGCAGGGGCTTCGGGAAAGGGAGTGGTAACGGAGGTAGGGGAAAGGTTTAGGACGGGGGTGAGGGTGGTGGTGGTGGCCGGATATAGGTGCGGCGATGATGGCGGCACGATGGGTGGCTATCGCGGAGGGGGGTCAGCGGCGGTGGAGGGAGAAGGGGAAAGAAGAAGAAGAAAGAGGGGGAAGGAGGAAGGGGGTGGCGTGGCGGTGGGTTCTGGGTGGCCGACGGGGGCAGGGGTGGTCGGTGGTGGTGGTTGGGGGTTGGGGGTGGTGGCTGTGGAGAGAACAGAGGAAGGAGAAGGGTAGGGGGTGTGACGCGACGGATAGGGTTCGCGTGACTTGGGGGGTTATAAATTTGAATCCACGCGACGCGTGGAGCACGCGGTCTCGTGGCTGGGGTGAAATGGGGCTGACACGATCGCGTGGCTGACGCGATCGCATGGAATTGGTAAATAGTGAATGGCGCGATCGCGTAGGCGAGCGATCACGTCGCTGGAGATCGTGCGTAACGCACAAATCCAGCGTTGCTTCAGCCCAACTCTCTGTCTCCTTTGGGGTGGTGTGCTATCCTTGTGACGCGATCGCGTCGCTCACGCTTCCGCGTGGGATTAATGTTGGTGCATGTGACGCGATCGCGTCAGGGACGCAACCGCGTGATTCATTTTGTGCGGAACGCACAATGGCCACATGATTCCAGCCCAACTTTCTGGGCGTTGGATCTTTACGCCGATTTCCAGGTCACGCGACCGCGTGAATGACGCGAACGCGTGGAAGGTGTGTTGTCGCAACTGACGCGATCGCATGATCGATGCGGTCGCGTCGCACGCCCTTTTTTCTCTTTTTTTTTTTATGCAGGTATGTAATTATGCAGTATGCAGTGCTAAATGCAAATGTTATGAATAGCATCTAGGTTCAATAGAAATAAACAATATAAAATAAACAAAAACGAAATAAAATAGAAACAGAAACGATCATACCATGGTGGGTTGTCTCCTACCTAGCACTTTTAGTTAAAGTCCTTAAGTTGGACATTTGATGAGCTTCCTATTATGGTGGCTTGTGCTTGAATTCGTCCAGAAACCTCCACCAATGCTTGGAATGCCAATAGCCTCCGGGGTCCCAAACTAGGCATGTGAAGCTTCTGAGCAGCTTCAAACATATTTTCAGGCTCCCGGGGTGATGAATATCAGAATATATTCCAAGATCCCAAACTTTGGTTCCAAATCCACTTTTGTTTTGATCTATACTTTTCCATCCCGGCGGTTTGGAAATTAGATTCTCACCAAGATGACCAAACGTTTTTCGAGATCCATTCGATTGAACATGATACCAATCCGTGCACTTCGAGTTGAAGCGTGGAACCTTATTGAACCTTGTATACCAGCTCTGAGTGCGAGCCATTTCCTAGGATATCTGCATAAGATATCTGCATTGGAGGCTGTGCAACCTCCTCTTTAGCGTCAATTGTAACATCCTTGAGGGGGTCTTCCATGACTCTGTATTTCCTAGGAGGTTCAGCATCTCCTAAATCTTCAACCAACTCTTCTTCTTCTACAATGACAGCGTCCTCTACTTGTTCCAGTACGAAGTTATGCTATATGCTGTCCACTGGAGTATGTAGTGTCTTCTTCGTGCTGCGTTCTTCATTGGATTCTCCACATGAAGCTATGGGAGTCTGTTGAGTATTTGAACGTCTGGAAGATAATTGATTTATTGCTTGCTCCAGTTGATGAAGGGTTGCACTGAACTGGTTTACTGATTCTTCGAAGCGAACCTGTGATTCTTGGCTCGATGAATGTGAACATGGTGTATAAGGGAGTGGTGGTTCTTGGGAGTAATTGGATTGGTGTTAAGGTGGATAAGGATCATATGGCGGTGAATTGTGAAAAGAAGCTTGTGAGTATGGTGGATTGGGGCTGTGTTGAAGGGATGGTCTCTGAGCATAGGGTGGGGCTTGTTGGTAGCTACAAGGCGGTCCACCAAATCTATTAGTTGGGCATGCATCGTAAAATGGTCTTTGTCCATGATATCTAGGAGGGTGTTGTTGCCTAAAGGGGTGATCAGATCCTCGTGGCTCCATCCATCTTTGATTGCTTAGACCTTGATGCATAGTCCTGTTATAGCTTCCATTCCTTGCAACAAAATTAGAACCAAACTCAAAGCAAGAGGGGTGAGAATTCATAATAGCTATCAAAAATAAGAATAAGAGGGAAGAGAGAAAACAAATAAACAAGTAAAAGAAAAATATTTTTTTTTGAAAAATATTCACAATAACCAATAATAAGGCACACGTTTGCAAATCCCCGACAACGGGGCCATTTTGAAGAGAGGATTTTTGCGTGGTCTAAGAATCTTTACAATTAAGTACTCGTTGCAAGTATAGCTCCTAAACCAACAAAAATCCTTTCTTACAAACGTTTTGGTTGTCACAAGTAACAAACCCCTTTAAAATTGATAACCGAGTATTTAAACCTCGGGTCGTCTTCTCAAGGAATTGCAGGGAGGTATGTTCTTATTATTGGTTATGGAGATTGTAAATTAGGGTTTGAGAATGAAGAATTAATATGGCAAATAATTTAAATGGCAATTAAAATAAATAAATACTGTAAAGCAAACCCTTTGGCAAGGTATGAGAAATTGGAAGTCCAAACTTAGTTATTCTTATCAATAATGATGAAAGTTGAATCTTAATTCCACTTAGTTAACCTTTGCTAAAGCAAAGGAAAGTCAAGGGACTAATTAGTTTGACCTTCAAATCCTATTTATTTCCTAAGAAAAGGTTGGGATTATTGAAGTTCAGTTCAATTAGCAAAGATAACAGTTATCAATTATGTTGAGCTAGGATAACTCCTGAGTTACTGATTTCTTAACCAAGACCAAAAGGAAAAGGAATTAAATCTACTGGAATAAAAATGTCTTCAGATTGGGAATAATAAATAACATAAATAAAAGAAAGCAATATTAACTGAAATACCTCAAATAACATTAATTCGAAAGAGTAATCTGTAACATAGAAGAATTCATAAACTAAATTGAAAAGCAAGTAATGAAAAAGGAATATTGAACCTGATAAAAAGATAATCCTCAAAGCAAATAAAATCCTGAATCTAAATCCTAATCCTAAAGAGAGAGGAGAGAACCTCTCTCCAACTAAACCTAAATCATGGAAAGTGACTAAAATTCCAAGACTCTCTTAAATGGATGCATTCCCCCACTTCATAACCTCTGGTCTATGCCTTCTGGACTTGGATTTAGGCCAAAAAGGGCTTTAGAATTCACTATGAGCTTTTTCTGCAATTTCTGGTGTGTGGCCTCTATCACGCGTCCGCGTGGGTCACGCTTCCGCGTGGGTCACGCGGTCGCGTCAATTGGAGTTTTCCTTGTCGTGCGGTCGCGCCAGTCATGCGGCCGCATCATAGGTGTTCTTCGTTAGGTGCGTGGTCGCGTCAGTCATGCGGCCGCGTCGCTGCTTCTTCGCTCTTGGCACGCGGTCGCGTCGTCCATGCGATCGCGTGGATGCCAGTTTCTCCAAAACTCCGTTTTACGCTTTCCTTCTATTTTTGTATGTTTCCTTTTTCATCCTTTAAGTCATTCCTACCTTAGAAGATCTGAACTATTCAACACACTAATCATGGCATCGAATGGAAAATAAAGGTAATTAAAATAATTAATTTTAAAGCATAGGAAACATGTTTTTCACATACATCACATAATAAGGAAGGGAAAGTAAAACCATGCAATTAATATGAATAAGTGGGTGAAGGATTGAATAAATCACTCAAACTAAGCACAAAATATATCACAAAATATGGGTTTATCAATATCTTAGAATAGAATCAAGCGTGATTGAAAAGAAAACAAAAGTAATTGTATTAATCCATCGAGACACAGCAGAGCTCCTCACCCCCAACCATGGGGTTTAGAGACTCATGCCGTAGAAGATACAAATTCAGATGTAAAATGTCATGAGGTGCTGAATGAATCTCTAAAAGTAGTTTTTATACTCAACTAGTAACCTAGGTTTACAGAAAATGAGTAAGCTAAGATAGATCGTGCAGAAATCTACTTCCGGGGCCCACTTGGTATGTGTTTGGGCTGAGCAATGAAGCTTTCACGTGCATAGGCTATTCCTGGTGTTTAACTCTTGCTTTTGTGCCAGTTTTGGCATTTAACTCCAGCTTTTAGCCCAGTTCTGGCGTTTAATGCCAGAATAGGGTAGAAAGTTGGCGTTAAACTCCAGTTTGTGTCAATAAAACTCGAGCAAAGTATAGACTATTATATATTTCTGGAAAGCCCAGGATGTCTACTTTCCAACACAATTGAGAACGCATCAATTGGGCTTTCGAAGCTCCAGAAAATCCATTTCAAGTGCAAGGAGGTCAGAATCCAACAGCATCTGCAGTCCTTTTTCAGCCTCTGAATCAGATTTTTGCTCAGGTCCCTCAATTTCAGCCAAAAAATACCTAAAATCATAGAAAAATACACAAACTCATAGTAAAGTCCAGAAATGTGATTTTTGCATAAAAACTAATAAAAATATACTAAAAAGTAGCTTGTTCCTACTAAAAACTATATGAAAATACCCCCAAAAAGCGTATAAAATATTAGCTCATCACAACACCAAACTTAAATTGTTGCTTGTCCCCAAGCAACTAGACAAATAAAATAGGATGAAAAGAAGATTATGGTACAATAAAATCTCAGAGTCTTTAATGAAGCTCAATTTCAAATTAGATGAGCGGGGCTTGTAGCTTTTTGCCTCTGAATAGTTTTGGCATCTCACTTTATCCTTTGAAATTCCAGAATGATTGACATCTATAGGAATTCAGAATTCAGATAGTGTTATTGATTCTTCTAGTTTAGTATGTTGATTTTTGAACACGGTTACTTTATGAGTCTTGGTCGTGGCCCTAAGCACTTTGTTTTCCAGTATTACCACCGGATACATAAATGCCACAAACACATAACTGGGTGAACCTTTTCAGATTGTGACTCAGCTTTGCTAAAGTCCTCAATTAGAGGTGTCTAGAGTTCTTAAGCACACTCTTTTTGCCTTGGATCATGACTTTAACCACTCAGTCTCAAGTTTTTCACTTGGACCTGCATGCCACAAGAACATGGTTAGGGACAGCTTGATTCAGCCGTTTAGGCCAGGATTTTATTTCTTTGGACCCTCCTATCCATTAATGCTCAAAGCCTTGGATCCTTTTTACCCTTGCCTTTTGGTTTAAAGGGCTATTGGCTTTTTCTGCTTGCTTTTTCTTTTTATTTCTTTATTTTATTTTATTTTATTTTTTTGGCAAGCTTTGTATTTTTCACTACTTTTTCTTGCTTCAAGAATCAATTTTATGATTTTTCGAATCATCAATAACATTTCTCTTTTTCCATCATTCTTTCAAGAGCCAACAAATTTTAACATTCATAAACTCCACTATCAAAAATATGCACTGTTCAAGCATTCATTCAGAGAGCTAAAGTAATGCCACCACATATAAATAATTTAAATTTTTTTATTTTATACTTGAGATATTTGCACCCTTGCTCTTCTAAGCAAAATCTACTATTTTATTCATGTTTAATGATGATAAGAGGAGTAAATTATAGCTATATTGGGAAATAAAAATAAAATACTACTCATTTAATTCGAAAATTAAAAATAAATGCTACTAATACTAATGCTCATGTAATTCTTAAAATAGGTTCCTAATAATAAAAGTTATCACAGAGTTAGAACTCAACAACCTTTATTTTGGAAGATGGATGCTCCTTCAATCTGTGTGATGTCTGACCCTTCAAGAGACAGCTTCTGGCGCTTTAGCTCCTGTAGCTCACGCCCTTGCTTCTCTTATTCCTTAAGCAGTTTGCAGAGCATGCTATTTTGATTTTGCTGTTCTTCTTTCAGTTGATCCATAGCTTCTTGCAGCTTGGTGAAAGATTCTTCTAGGCGGGTCCAGTAGTCAATCTGAGGGATTTCTGGGAGGAACTCCTGCGCCCTCCTCTTGATGGAGTTATCTTGCACTTGTTGTCCTTCCATTGACTTTTTGGTGATTGGGTGCTCGACTGAGATATATTCATCCACTCCCATCTTTACCCCAGCATCTTTACATAGCAGAGAAATTAAGCTTGGGTAAGCCAATTTGGCATCAGTGGAGTTCTTAGTTGCAATTGTGTAAAGCTCACAAGAAATCAGATGATGAATCTCCACTTCGTTTCCCAGCATAATACAATGGATCATCACTACTCTTTTGACAGTGACTTCAGAGCAGTTTTTGGTGGGCAGTATAGAGTGCCTAATGAAGTCCAACCAGCCTCTAGCGACTGGTTTGAGGTCTCCTCTCTTGAGTTAATTTGGAACACCCTTTGTGTTGGTTATCCACTTGGTTCCAAGGATGCATATGTCCTCTAGAACTTGTTCCAAGTGCTTATCTAATCTCACCATTCTCCTGTTAAAGAATTCTGGATCATCTTGTAGTTGAGGCAGCTTGAAGACCTCTCTTATTTTGTCCAGTGGAAGTAGATAATCTTCCCTCTGACCATAGTTCAAAAGGTATAGAAGGCTATTCCAGTCATTCTCTGCTTATCTGTTTGCCACAGATTTGAGTAGAATTCCTGAACCATGTTTCTACCCACCTTTGTATCAGGATTAGCTAGAATTTCCCAGCCCCTGTTTCGAATCTGCTCTTGGATCTCCGGATATTCGTCTTCTTTCAGATCGAATTTAACTTCTGGGATCACTGACCTTAGACCCATTATTTTATGATAATGGTCTGCATGTTCTTTGGTTAAGAACCTCTCTTGATTCCAAAGTGGTTTTGGAGTGTTCTCTTTCTTGCCTCTTGAAGTGGTTTATTTTCCCTTAGGAGCTATGATCTTAGTGAATCTTAGCTCAGTGATCACAAAAAACACATCAATATCTTAGAATAGAATCAAGCGTGATTGAAAAGAAAACAGAAGTAATTGTATTAATCCATCTAGACACAGCAGAGCTCCTCACCCCCAACCATGGGGTTTAGAGACTCATTCCGTAGAAGATACAAATTCAAATGTAAAATGTCATGAGGTGCTGAATGAATCTCTAAAAGTAGTTTTTATACTCAACTAGTAACCTAGGTTTACAGAAAATGAGTAAGCTAAGATAGATCGTGCAGAAATCCACTTTCGGGGCTCACTTGGTATGTGTTTGGGCTGAGCAATGAAGCTTTCATGTGCATAGGCTATTCCTGGCATTTCACTCCAACTTTTATGCCAGTTTGGACGTTTAACTCCAGCTTTTAGCCCAGTTCTGGCGTTTAAGGCCAGAATAGGGTAGAAAGTTGGCGTTAAATGCCAGTTTGCATCTTAAAAACTCGGGCAAAGTATGGACTATTATATATTGTTGGAAAGCCCAGGATATCTACTTTCCAACGCAATTGAGAGCGCATCAATTAGGCTTCTATTTCTCCAGAAAATCCATTTTGAGTGCAGGGAGGTCAGAATCCAACAGCATCTACAGTCCTTTTTTAGCCTCTGAATCAGATTTTTGCTCAGGTCCCTCAATTTCAGCCAGAAAATACCTGAAATCACAGAAAAACACACAAACTCGTAGTAAAGTCCAGAAATGTAATTTTTGCGTAAAAACTAATATAAATATACTAAAAAGTAGCTAGTTCCTACTAAAAACTATATGAAAATACCCCCAAAAAGCGTATAAAATATCCGCTCATCATACATACATATGTATATATTAAATAAATTTACAAGCACTAACCAATATAATTCCTATCCCTCTTACAGAATGTATAAAGATAAGGGTGAGGGAAGAATAAGCACTAACTAAAGCAATACAAAACATCACGACAACAACTAGATAGACACTTCGTGACTTCTGCGTCCATATCCTGAAAAGGGAAATTTGTAGGGGGGTGAGAACATCATCCTCGAAAGGGTTCTCAGTAGAGGGTTTTTGAGAATTACTATAATAGGATACGCGAGATAAAATCATTTCAGTGATTAATAACCGCCTTATGCATCTTTTCAAAAGCAAAGGTTTACTATCAAGAAAAATCTGAAAATCTTTTCTGAAAGAGGAAATTGTTCATTTTATAAAAAATTTAAAAGCCTTTCAAAAGGTTTATCTATGCTGAACCAGATTAGTCTTCATACTTTTCCAAACCAGAAACATTAACCAGACATGGCCTTCGGCCCACCTCATGATCAACCACGACTCTAGGCTCAACAACCCAAACAACAACCAGTCACCACAGTCCAACAGAATCTCAGTTGCAAACACAATTAGGAAATTTCAAGCACAAACAAACAGCTATTGCAAGTAGAATAATTAGCAGTTAATCACAAGTAATCACAAAGGCAAACCAAGTATAATATGCACACTCAAACAATGTCACATAGATGCATATGATGAATGCCTGTCCTAGTGGCTGATGAGTCTCATCTGTCGGTAATAAAACCAACCCGACAAGTCCAGGTAGCTAACCATTGGACTGTCCCTCTGTCGTGCATTCCCAACTCGAGTTATTCACAAAAATAATCATAATTCACATCCAACACCTTCACTGGTGTATATTCACGAGGGTGGGCTCATCCAGAACTTTCACAGTGTCCGGCCACACTTATGACATAGGGTCAGCAGAGTATCGAGTCTCAACCTGGAGCACATGGTGACTAGCCACTGCTTCTACCCAGGGAAACTCGTATCTCAAATAATTGGAAGTGCAACAATCACTTTATCAGCTCAAAATCATCCATATTCATACTCAGCCATCCGGCTCATAACATATTCCACAATCAGCCATAATTCATTCTCATATACAGCCATCCCGGCTCATAAATATTTTCTTGATAAATCAAATAATACAATTTCTCAAATCCAAACCTTTCTAAATAACTTTTCAAACAAAGTCTAGGATTTTTATAAAAATTTTGGCAGCACCTACCCTAAACTTGGAATTTGCCACCCGGTTCGGGTCCCAACTAAACCGTTCCACAATCCTTTTCAACGGTCCAAAAATTCAAAATCAGTTCAAAAGCAAGCTAAATCTAACAGTCATCTCATTTTCATATCTCAGGAAAACCATTTCAAAATCAAATCATTATCAACCGATTAAGCTCATTTCCAAAACATTAAAGAAACAGTTCAGCAACAATTCCATTTATCAAAACCAAACAATAATCTAATCAAAACATATAATCATATTCATCCAAAGTAGTCAAACAATACATAAGACTGGTACAATCACTAAAGTATATAATTCTCACACCAGTATCTATTTATAACAATTCCAGATAAAAAAACAGCTTTTTAGAAAAGCCCCTACCTCAATACGCAAAACCATAGCACAAACGCCTCACAGAGTTCTTTTCGTCTCAACCCGAAATCACCGGCAATCAAAACCTCGGCTCTGCTTGCTCTCTCAAAAGCAAAAATAGCTACAAACGGCACAAGCAAATCGAATTCTAACTCCTAAAACCATTAACATCACAAATACTTTACTACACAGAATAGAACACTAACGCAGGCCTTTCGAAATAGAAATACTTACTGAATTAACAAAATGAAGCAGCCACAACTCCAAATCAACCCAGCAGCGGCTCCGTCAATAATCTCAAGCGACAGCGACGATGTAAAACCCTGATGACGGCGACTGTAACAACCACGCAGTGTCAAAAACCTTTCCCGAATTCTGAAAGAAAAGAAACCAGACTTAAAACCCTTACCGGCAGTGCTTTTGCCGGCAGTGGCCATAGGAGCTCAGCACCGTCATAGGAGCTCGGCGGCAGTGACAGCACGCAGTGGCGCAGCTTCGTGCAGTGGGTCGCGCTCTTCGCGTCACTGGCCGCGTCTTCGTCCCTCAGAGTCGCGCGGCCTCTGTCCGGCAGTGGACTAAATGGCAACAACATGGGCTCTACAGGACAGCGACGCTCCTCCTCGCGCGGTTCTGGCGGCAGCTCATGGACGGACTGAACGGTGGAGGCGCAAGAGTTGCGGCGACAATGCTGCCTTCTCTTCCTTCTCCTTCCTCGGCTCTCACATATCTCATACCTCCTTGTCAACAGCGGCAGGGACGGTGGCAGTGACGCCCACCGCACCGCCTTCCCTCCTCCTCCCTCACTCTCCTTCCGCTGTACCCCCCTTCCCTCTACCCCTTTCTTTCTTCGTTTCTTTCTTTCACTTTGCAGCTACTGCTGCTGTATTGTTAGGGTGTGTTACGTCAAAAGGGAGGGTGAAAGGGAACCGGGTAGGATGCAGCTGCTGGGTTTGGGGAATGGGTCACTAGGTTAGGTTTTTTTCAATTTGGGAATTAGAGTTTAGGTAAAAATTAGGTTTAAGGGTAGTTTTGTAATTTCAAATGAAATCAGAGATCATATAATAATTAGAATAAATTTTAATCCAACAATAATAATGTATAAAAATACTATTTGTTCATCAATTTTACAAATTATTTTCAATAAAATGCTCAAATCCAATAATTAGAGATAATATAATTAATTTCTTTATTTTTCAAAACAGCAGTATTAATATTTTAAAATATTAGTTATTTAGTCCAAATCATATAAAATTCTTATTATTTCATGACTACCAATTCTATAATTTAAATATAGAAAATAATTCAATAATTATAAAATTGGATAATAATCTTAATTTATTTCAAATTCAATTAATCAAAACTTGCTTTAATTATCCTTAATAAAATAATTTCCGAAATTAAGACTATAAGTAACTATATGATTTGAGACTTGATCATAATAAGACTTTTCAAAAGTTCTGGATCTTACAGGTGGAGCAGTGAATGGCAGTGGCAGTGGCAGTAGCGGCGGTTGGAGCAGTGAAGGACAGCAGCGGTGGCATATGCGTTTGCAGTAGTGGCGGCGGCGTTGGAAGAGCGGCGGCGGCGGCGACGGCTTAGGCTAGAGAGAGAATGGGAGGGGGAGGGTTAGAGAGAGAGAGGGTAGGGTGAAAGGTAGAGAAAGAAGAGGAATTTTGAAGTGAAGAAGAAGAGAGTTTGCTGTTCGATTTTAGGGCATTATTACCGTCGAATTTATCGGCGAATAAATCTGATGGTAACGTAGTGCAGTTAATCAAAACGCAGCGCTCCATGAATCGTTTCTACTGTCGGAATCGCTATTTTTGGTGCCTATTCCCCAATGGTTCCCGCAAAAAAATTATCAACAAATTTACCATCAGATGTGGTTATCTGACTTTAACTTTTTGGTATGATGAATCTCACCACAAAACCATTGATAAATCCAACGGTGAATCCATCGCTAAGCTGCGACGCTAAGTCCGACGGTAATCTGCGAATTTCTTATAGTGATTATTTTGAGATTTTCTTTTATAATGTATTGGCCTATTGGGTATGATTTTATTTTAAAGATTTTTTATTATACCATTTATTAATAATTTCTTTTCTAATATTAAAAGAACTATACTTATGAAAAGAACGTAGATATTAATATATGATTATGAGAAAGATAATATTTATATATTATTAATAAAATTAAAATTTGTGTATTAATATTTTAAATCAATTAATGGTAGCAATCTATATGATTGTATTATTAAAAAAAAAGATAATATTCTAATTTATTACTAATTATAGTAAACGTAAATTATACAAATTATACTATAATTGTACAAAATTATTTGTTTTTAAATTAGAGAATCAAATTAGTATATTATTAATTAATAATTTATTTTGTAATTTTGAAAATATTATAATTAAATGGATAGACTCTAATTAAAGAATAAATATATTATTCTATTAAAAATAACTTTCAAATTAAATTTTGAGAATAAAATAATATTTTGAATTTTTTATTGTTATAAATTTTGTAATTAATTTGTTTAAGGTATCACTTTGAGATTTTGTTTTTTATTAAGATATTATTTTATTTTGATGTTTCTTATTATATCATTAATTTATAATTTTTTTTAATCCTAAAAGTATTATACTTATGGAAGGAATATGTATATTAATATATGATTATGAGAAAAAATATTTATATATTATTAAAATTAGAATCGTGTAATAACGCTTTAAATCAATTAATGGTAATAAGAATGTATTTGATTATATTATAAGGAGAAATATAATATTTTAATTTATTACTAATTATACTATTATCATACATAATTATTTGTTATTAAATTAAAAAATTAAATTATTATATCATTAATTAATAATTTTTTAATATTAAAAATATTGTAATTAAATACATAGACCCACCTTAAAAGATAAATATGTTAATCTCATTATTAGTTTATTTTAGACCGTTATTTTGAGATTTTATTTCCTGTCATATATATTGGGTACAATTTTATTTTGATGCTCTTTATTTTCTCTCTACATACACATGAATATTTTAGGAGCATACAACTATTAAAAAAATAATATTTTTAACAATATTGAATATTTTTAAATTTTATTTTATACAAAATTCTCAAATAGAATACATTCTCATGATAGCTACGATTCTACGAATAATGAAAGAAAATAGAATAGAATAAGCATTGAATAAAATAGGTATTAATTGAATTGTTATTGTTGAATTTAAAAATAAAAATAATAATTTGATGATGACTAAACATTGTAATGTTGGGTCAAAATCCGAAAGTGTATATGACATGTGTGATCATGTGCAAGCCAACAAGTAAGTGAAATTGCAACAAACAAGACTCCATAGCAAACAATTCATGTGGACCATGATAATTGTTAGTGATCACTAACCAAGAAAGAAAGTAACACTCTCCTATGGCCCAAAATCAAGCAACCAAACTCTCTTTTTTGCTTCAGCTGCAACCATGTGACTAATCTTAGATTAAGGAAGAAAGAGAATTTTTTCTAGCAAAAGAAAAAAGGTAATTACTAAATCCAAAAAACAAAGGTAATCTATTTTTCGGAGTCAGTTCCACCATCTTTATAGGATTTTTTGGAGATGTCTTAAAAAATTTATTTTTTTTCCTGTGACTACAAGGACTAGTAGACAATATCTATAAGGGAGCTGACATCATCTGTTGATCAGTTGAAAATAGAGCATCAGGATCATTCTACTCTTCTTCACCAGATGATGGAGGAGTAGAAGAGGAAGGGGCGCGACATAGAGGAGCTGAAACGCAGAGAGGATTCTCCAGAGAGAGCAGCACCCATCATGACTGAGGTTGTTGAGTTTCATTCTTCTCTACCTTATTTTATTTTTGTTTTTTAGTATCACATTCTATTTTCTGCTTTCTATTCTGAGTTGCATGGTCACTAGCATAATTTCTTTGCTTTCTAGTTAGTTATTTGTTTTAGTACTTTATGTTTATTTTTTTAAAAAAAAATGTCTCATGTATTGTTCACTGAACTTAAAAAATAAATATCACAAAAAAAGGAGTAGTAAAATGCATGAGATTTTGAGTTATATATTATGTTGTTCTAGTTATTTTGATGTGGTTGCACTATATCTATTTCTGAACGTAAGAATTAACATTCATATTTTATATCGAAGTTGAGAATATTGGTTCTTGAGAAACTAGAACTTAGAAAAATATTATTAATTCTTTGAAATAAGAAAGATATTTATTCTTGAAGTAAAACAAACAGCAAAAAGTAATGAAAAGAAAAATTAAAAGAAAGAGGTCCAAGACTTTGAGCATCAATGGTTAGGAGGGTCAAAACTGATATAAAGCTCAAAAGAGTAGTTTTTTATAACCATATGCTTGTGGTGTGAAAGTGTCAAGTAACCCTTGAGACTGAATACTTAAAATCATGACCCATTACTGCTACAGAGTATGCCAAAGACTCTGAGCACCACTGTCTGGGAGAAGTAAACAGAAAAATTAAAACTCAAAGAGTTCCCCAATTAAGTGCTTGTGGTGTTCGTGTTTCAAGTTAAGCTTGAAAACAAAACACTTAGATTCACGACTAGGCTCAAGGTGCAAAGTACCAAAGAAAAGAAAAGAAAAAGCTGTGTTCAAGAATCAATTAGAGCCTAAAAAAGAGAACCTATAATATCATTCAAGTTCTAGTTCTGAAGGATACTAATATTCCTGAGTTTCAAAGGATAGTAAGATGCCAAACCTATTCAAAATTAGAGTGTCATTAGCCCCATTCAATAACTAGACCTGAGCTTAAATAACAACTCAAGTCTTAAGCATTTTCTCTTCTTGGTCCTATATTATTTTAGTTGCTTGAGGACAAGCAACAATTTAAGTTTGGTGTTGTGATGTGTGAGCATCTTGTACCCTTTTTCTTATCATCTTCTAGTTGTTTTTAGTTAGATTTTATTTAATTTTACTTGATTTGAATATAAAAATCCTCTTTGGATACTACTTTGAGTTGTTAGTGTTTTTATGAATTCAGGTGAAACTCGAAACAATTTGACAGAAATTGGAGCTAAAAAGAAAAGGCTGGCAGCACTCTTCCTGGGCACTAAACGCCCCAGCAAGGGACACAATCCAGATTGGCGTTTAGCACCAGCAAGGCTGACCGAATTTCCCCTCTTTTGGCATTTCAAGTGGATTTAGCATTTATTAGTTATTTTCTTTTGTAATTTTTATTTACAAACAATATCTTTTGGTCTTAGGATTTATTATTTTATTTTGTTTCCGAATCAAATTAGGTTAGTATAAAAGGAATAAGATCCACCCTTTCTGGGAGATCAGACTGCTGCACGTTTTCAGAACCTTAGTTTCTCTATAAGTCATGAGCAACTAAACCTCATGGTTAAGGTTAGGAGCTCTGTTTATTTCTATGGATTATGACTATTGCTTTCCTATTTTAATTAATGTATTTATTCAATTTCAAGGATTGTTTTCGTTCTTAATCTTATGAATCTGGGTGAAACGAGAGTATGACCCTTTTTCTACATTAGTTCTTGTGATTCTCGAGAGAGTTATCTCACTTGAACAACAGGTTAAAAATAAATTCCTCCTAAACTGCTAATTACATGAATTAATTGGGATATGTGACATATATGTAATCATGTTAGCTTTGGGTAATTAAGGTTTTTGTGGCCATAAACTAGTTTTTTAACTTAACCCTCTAATCGGAATTAAGTGACCACGAGAGTGACGGTTAATGAAGGTTAGAGGAGGCTAAATCATTGAGAGATTAGGGTTTAGACATTTACAGTTTGCCATGGAATTGAATGAATCATGCATTGTTAAAATAGTTGGTAAGAACTTTTAATCCGGAAAAGTAAACATCTCTGAAGCCTTAACTATTTTCTCTTATTGTTTTTACACCAAACATTTTATTTGCTTTCTTTACTCTCTTGTCTATTGTTTTATATGAATTTCAACCATCAAAATCCCCTTTTTGTTCGCCTAACTAAGCCAGTTAGATAACCATTGTTGCTTAGTCCGACAATTCTCGTAGGATCGACCATCACTCACCTAAGGTATTACTTAGATGACCCGGTGCACTTGTCGATTAAGCTGTGCGAGTTTCTAATTCGCGCACCATTTATCCACTAAAAATTATGTTAAAGATAAAGCAATTCTTGCACCAACTCTAGACTGTGTCACTGATATCAACAACAAGATGATTGCAGGGTTACCTGAAGAAGAAAGAGTTTACTTAAATTCTAACTCTATTTGTGCGGAAGATGAAAAATATAAAATTCGAGTTAGATTCCTTCTCACTAAATATTCTAAATGGAAAAAATTGTTCAGATCTACCACCACACAAATTGATTGTAAAAGAAGGCGCCCCTGTCATGTTACTGCAGAATATAGACCAAACTAATGATTTGTGCAATGGAACGTGAATGCAAAACCATGTGATAGAATGCAAGACTTTAACCGATAACAAAGTTGGAAGTATTATTCTTATTCCAAGACTAAATCTAATTCCAAATAACGAAATATTACCGGTCAAGTTTAAAAGAAGACAATTTTCAATTATTATATCATTTGCAATGACAATAAATAAATCTCAAGGACAAACTCTATCAAAAGTTGAAATATACCTTTTAAGGTCAGTTTTCACCCATGGTCAATTATATGTTGCATTATTAAGAGTAAAGAGTAAAGATGGTTTACGAGTGCTATTGCAAGATCACAAACACTTGAAAGAAAACTACACGATGAATGTGGTATATAGAGAGATTTTTGAGAGCTTATAATGAAAAAGGTAGTTTTTTAATTTCTTAGTCAAATTTATTAAAATTTATTAATAAAAATCTATATTATTTTATTCTCTTAATAAACTATTCTAAAACTACATTAACCATAGAATTTTATATACTAATATTGAGATATAGATATTTCAAGTATATATTTTGCAGACATTAAAAGAGATGTTGAGTTATTTTTTTAGTAAATTTAAAATATTTACTTTTTATTAGAGATATTTGTACATTAGAAATTTCTAAATTTATTGTTGTTCATCTTGAACTCTCTTTAATTTGTTCTTATTTCACAGTAAAATAACATACAAATATTTGTTAATGAGTTAAATGTTACTCAAATATTTAATTTAACATTGAATATATATGTCTAGCTTATTGAACAAAGTAAATTAACAACAAAATTAATATAACTACATTTGAGTTGATATACTTAATATCAAATTAAAAAAAAAAAAGAAAACGAACAACGTACATCATGTTATGTATTTATTAATTAGATTATTATAATTTAAATTAATTTAATAAAATAACTTAAAACTATAATTTTAATCTTATCACATGCATGACATTCATTATTATATTTGGTGTGATATAATTATAATAAAAATATTTTTTTTAAAAAAATAAATTTAGAAAAAGGAGATTGGCATAGTGACACTAAAATACATCACATCAGTAATTTTAGTGCTAGAAATTAGAATGCTACTTATTGTAGAATATTATAATAATTACTTTATTTATTCATCTTAATTTTATTTAAAAAAAATTATGTATGTTTGTATTACAATAATGTTTAGAATACAATAAAAAATAAATTTAATAAACAGTTAAAAAATATTTTTTAATATTTATTAATTATTATTAAAATAATTATTTAATTTTATAAATAATAAATATATAATTATTAATATTATATATAAAATTATGAATATTATGTTATATATAATTTTAGATATGGTCTCTTTTATCGTTTTTATTATATTAAATATACACTCTCATTGTGGACTTCAAAGTCCAAAACGACACATTTTTTTACTAATATGCCACTCTCTTAAACTTATTATTAACATATCATTATTTTTAAATTATTTACTTCATAATTTTAAAAACCGGACAAAATAATTTATCGAACCAATCATATGACCAATTCAATTCGGGCCAAGAAAACACAAAAAATTAATTGGTCAAAGAATCAGTTATTGTCTTTCATTAAAAAAACTATATGAAAAGTGTCTTTAACTAAAAGAGAAATATAGGGTACAGAGCAAATTTTAAAGATGTGTTTATGTGGTAAAACCCAAACCACACATTTTAAAACCACACTTTTCACTTAAAACTGTAACTCTTCACAAAGAAAAGCGTCACCTAATGGAAAAAAATAAATTAGAAGATTTAAGAGAAGAAATAATTAAGTTATCAAAATTAATAGATCAAAAATTAATAATTTTAACTAATGTTAACTGTAATGACACCGAATTCTTAAAATCAATACAAAATGATTTTTCTCAAAATCTTTATTTTACTATAAATTTTATTGAAGGACTTCAAAAACCTGAAAAAACTTATTTTTCACATGGAATTTCTAAAAAATGTTACCATGGAGATGATTCACCACATATTTATCATACCTTTAACCCACAATTAAATTCTATAGTAGACATGCTTGAAGAAATATTAGTATCCATAAAATTCCAAAGAAATAAGGAAAAAGAGAATCCCAAAGAAGAAAAATTTCAAAATATAATCAACATAACAGATTTAAAAGTAAAACCACCACTAAAATTATGAATATTGAAGAAAAATTAGAAAAAGTTACAATGCTTTTTAAACAATTAAAAATGGCTCAAGAAAATAATATTATGGAACAGGGATTTCAAATAGAAGAAGAATTAATAAATTCTGAAAATATAGAAAATGAAGAACACATCCTAGATTATTCTAGTGACGAAGAACCAGCAATTCCAATACAAGTAAAAAATGAAGCTGGAACATCTAAGGATAATCAATCTCAATTTAAATGGGAAACAGGTTTTGATAATTATGCTTTTAAAAAAGGGTTTATAAATAAAGATTCAAAATATACAAAAATACCATCAAAATATATTCCTAAAATCCAGGAAATGGAAGGAGATAGGATGCTCGATTTAGACTGTAAAAAGAATGAAAAAGAAATTTTCGAAAACTGGTTAAATTCCTTCTTATTAGAAGCCTTTACCAATCCAAAACTTAGTAAATTATCTGGAAGAGACATTTGGAATTACATAGGGTTTCATACTAAAGGAACTATAAGAGATTATATGACATCAATAGAAAACCAAATAATAGAAGAATTAGCAACAAAAACAACAGCTTATGATAAGATATTATATATAATGATGATTCTATATAAAGAATTTTTTTGGAAAAAATATTATAGATCATATATAGACAAGAAGTCTATAATAAAGAATATCAAGAAGCAAAAAACCATTTAGCTAATATTCAGATATATGATTTATGTAATATGGAGTCTTATATATGTGAATATAGAATATATTATTACAAATTAAAAGAAGAAGATAAAAATCATTATCTTAGTATGTATATAACAAAACTTCCATATCCTGCTAATGAATTTATAATGGGAAGATTTATAAGAGAAATAAATAGAGGGACAATTGAAAATAATTTTGGTGGAGCAACCTCTACAATAAGAGAGGAAATAAAAGAACGTTGTATGCAAGAAGCGACTCAAAAAAGATTTGCAAATATAATTAGAATTTGCTGTCAGGATAATGAAGAGATATCCCAAAAATATAGTCTTAATAAAAACCGTCAAAGAAAAAGAAAATATCAATTTAGAAAAAGAAAATACTATCCAAACTGGAGAAAGAAGAGGTATTTTAGAAAGAAAAATAACAATAAAAACAAAAAACAAAAAAATAACTATTGCCCAAATAAAAAAGAAAATTGTAAGTGTTGGTATTGCCAAGAAGAAGGACACTATGCAAATTAATGTCCAAAAAAGAAGGATAAAAAGGACCTTACTAAACAAATAGAAATTGCTAAGTCTTGTTTTATGGAACCATTAGAAGAATCTGATGATAACTTAGACTATATTTTTGAATATGTCTCAGAAACAGACTCAAAGATTGAGTAATAGTGCCACATTTATTACTATAAAAATACCAGAAAAGTTTATAAATGCTTTCATAGATACTGGAGCAACACAATGCTTTGCTAGTACAAATATAAAACTTGATTGGAAAAAATTAAAGAAACCATTAAGAGTTAGAATAGCTGACAAATCAATACATAAAATTGACCAAAAAGCAGAGATGGCTGAAATTTTTATTCAAAATTATAGGTTCATTGTTCCATCTATATATATGTTAGATTCTGGAATGGATTTTATCATAGGCAATAACTTTTTAAAGCTATATCATCCATTCATTCAAGAATTAACATATATAGTTTTAAAAGCTCCACACGATTCTTCAATAAATCAAAAGTCAAAAGTATAAAAATACCAACTACTACTATAGATAAGATCTTAAAATTTAAAATATTTTCTATATTAGAAACATGTTATTTAAATTTATATTTTCAGATAAATATTCCAAAAAATAATCTTGAAATAAAGATAGAAGAACTTTTGGATGAAATTTGTGCTGAAAATCCTTTAGATATTAAAAATACAAATAACGAATTAGTAAGCATTAAATTAAAAGATCCTACAAAAGAGATAAACGTTCCAAATAAAATTCCTTATTCCGCAAGAGATAGAGAAGAATTCTCATTAGAATGTAAAGATCTTTTGGAAAAAGGAATTATAAGATTAAGTAAAAGTCCTCATGCGGCTCCAGCCTTTTACGTCGAAAACAATAATGAAATTAAAAGGGGAAAACGAAGAATGGTTATAAACTATAAAAAAATGAATGAAGCAACTATTGGTGATGCTCATAAACTTCCAAGAAAAGACTCTATTTTAGAAAAAATCAAAGGAGCAACTTGGTTTTCATCTCTTGATGCAAAATCAGGATATTGGCAACTTCGTTTAGACGAAGAAACAAAGAAATTAACTGCTTTTACTTGCCCAATGAAAGAATCAACAAGTGTGTTGCTCTATGAATGGAATGTATTACCATTCGGATTAAAACAAGCCCCAGGTATTTATCAAAGATTTATGGAAGAAAATCTAAAAGAGTTAAATGAATTTGTTCTAGTGTACATTGATGATATACTAATTTTTACAAAACAGAATAAAGAAGATCATCTTCAAAAATTATTAATAGTTTTAGAAAGATGTAGACAAAAAAGATTAGTTCTTAGCAAAAAGAAAGCGAGAATAGCAAAACAAGAAATAGAGTTTCTTGGATTAATTCTATCCACTCAAGGAAAGTTAAAACTTCAACCAAATATTTTAAAAAAAGTAAATTTATTTCCTAATAAAATAGAAGATAGAAAACAATTACAAAGATTTTTAGGGT
The DNA here is from genome assembly GCF_014773155.1 of Arachis stenosperma. Classification (NCBI taxonomy): domain Eukaryota; kingdom Viridiplantae; phylum Streptophyta; class Magnoliopsida; order Fabales; family Fabaceae; genus Arachis; species Arachis stenosperma. The sequence goes on along the minus strand of NC_080383.1, from coordinate 17,803,209 downwards.
GTATAAATTATATTTCTGATCAAGGATTTTTAAAGAATATAACAGAATACACTAAAAGCTTATTTCCAAAAATAAGTACTAAAAAAGAATGGAAATGGGATGAAAAAGATAGTATGCAAATTCAAAGAATTAAGAAATTATGTGAAAAACTTCCAGAACTTTATATTCCAGAAGAAAACGACTACTTAATAGTAGAAACAGACGCTTCAGATATAACCTGGTCAGGATGTCTAAAAGCTGAGAAAGTTATAAAAAGTTTGGAACAAGAAAAAGAATCACTAGATTCTAAATATTCCATAAAGGAATTACTTTGCAGGTATATTTCAGGGACTTTTACTCCAACAGAATAGAGATATACCACTCATGAAAAGGAAACTCTAGCAGCAATTAAATCTCTTAAGAAATGGAAAATTGATTTATTACCCAGAGAATTTACATTAAGGACAGATTCAAGTTACCTAACAGGTTTCGTACGATATAATTTAAAAGTTGATTATAATCATGGACGATTGGTAAGATGGCAATTATTTTTGTTACAATATCCAATAAAAATTGAATATATTAAGGGTGACAAAAATGTTATTGCAGATACATTAACGAGAGAATGGAGTTCGTCTACAACGCATTAGATCAAGAAATTCAAAAATATGAGCAAGAACTCGAAAAATGCAAGCATTATCAGCAAATAAGGACACAGATCCAATCCCTCAAGAAGGCCATTGAAGCAATGAAATCAACACAACAAGCAAAACCATTAGAGTTCAGCCAGCTAAGCATGGTGGACAAATCAGGTGAAGAAAAAATTTCAGAAAATAAAACAATTGCTGAAATCATTAAAAAATTCACCCAAGATAAAAAAAATATTATGTAATTTATAATGGCCCCATGAAAGGAGTATATGATGCCTGGGAAAAAATAGCACCATTCACACATCAATCAAGGATAATTCATAAAGGAGGGTTTCTAACACTAGATGAGGCAAAGGAATCCTTCAGGGAATATGAAGCTCTCCATCCAGAGAAAATCCTAAAAAGAGCAGATAAAGCTCCAATTCAAACCCAGAGAACACGGATAATAAGAAACATTCCTACAAGGGTTGAAATCAAGGAAAAGAAAAGAGTCTATAGATCAAATCTCAGAGAAACCCTTAACATAGTCCTGAATTGGACTGAAGAAAAAAGGGCAATTTTGGGATATTATCCTATTGCCAAAGAACAGCTAACAAAGCTGGTTATATTTCCAGATGCTTCCCCATCGGACACCTATCAGTTTTTCCAGTATGGATTAATTGATACAATTTTAATTTTTAATGATCTAAAAATTATTAGTGAGTTTCCTGCAGGATTCGTTGATGCAGTAAAGAGATTTAAAAATATGATTGACAATGTAAATCCAAGGGATATATCCCTAAAATTTACAAACAGTCAACCTATTTTTAATGAAGAAGAATGCTTGGTTCCAGCACACCAAGTAATATTCATGTCCGTCTTCCCAGGAAATTTTCAACCAATTGATCAGATTCAAGATTTAACAATTTACAGTCATGAAGGAAGGCTAGCCAGCACATTAGCAAGGGTCTTTGAAAGAGCTCAAAAAATAACGAAGGAATCTCACACAAGGATTAATTATAAAAGTAGAAATACTCTGCTTGTGTCCAGTAAAAGAAATGAAATTGAAGAAAGAGATATGAGACTCTTGGTGGAATTTGAATCAGCATTCTACAACTTATCTGGACTTTTAGAAAAGCTTCCTGAAGGGATAAAGAGGAATTTCTGCTATTTGATAAAAGACAGAGAAGACCACAAGTGCCAGCTATGTGCCTCAGAGATATCTGAAGAAAGCAATAATTAAACGGAATCAACTCACATGATGAAGGAAGAAGACAATGCATCTGAGGGTCTGGTGCACGAAATTGCAATCACACTTTCGCAATCCCGCACAACTAACCAGCAAGTGCACTGGGTCGTCCAAGTAATACCTTACGTGAGTAAGGGTCGATCCCACGAAGATTGTCGGCTTGAAGCAAGATATGGTTATCTTGTAACTCTTAGTCAGGATATCAAAAATTATCAGGATTGATTGTGAAAAGCAAAAGAACATGAAATAAGTACTTGTTTTGCAGTAATGGAGAATAGGTTGAGGTTTTGGAGATGCTCTGTCTTCTGAACCTCTGCTTTTCTACTGACTTCTTCTTCAAACACGCAAGGATCCTTCCATGGCAAGCTGTATGTAGGGTTTCACCGTTGTCAATGGCTACCTCCCATCCTCTCAGTGAAAATGTTCAACGCGCTCTGTCACAGCACGGCTAATCATCTATCGGTTCTCAATCGGGTCGGAATAGAATCCAGTGATTCTTTTGCGTCTGTCACTAACGCCCAACCCTCAGGAGTTTGAAGCTCGTCACAGTCATTCAATCCTTGAATCCTACTCAAAATACCACAGACAAGGTTTAGACCTTCCGGATTCTCTTGAATGCCGCCATCAATTCTAGCTTATACCACGAAAATTCCGATTAAAGAATCCAAGAGATATCTACTCAATCTAAGGTAGAACGGAGGTGGTTGTCAGGCACACGTTCATAGTTGAGAATGATGATGAGTGTCACGGATCATCACATTCATCAGGTTTAAGAACAAGTGATATCTTGGAATGGAAGCAAGCATGATTGAACGAAAAACAGTAATAATTGCATTAATCCATCAAGACACAGCAGAGCTCCTCACCCCCAACCATGGGGTTTAGAGACTCATGATGTAGAAGATACAATGAGAAACGTGTAAAGTGTCATGAGGTACAGATACAATGTCAAAAGGTCCTATTAATAGTGAACTAGTAACCTAGGGTAAACAGAAATGAGTAAATGACGTAAAAATCCACTTCTGGGTCCACTTAGTGTGTGCTTGGGCTGAGCATTGAAGCTTTCATGTGTAGAGACTTTTTCTGGAGTTAAACGCCAGCTTTTATGCCAGTTTGGGCGTTTAACTTCAATTTTTATGCCAGTTCCAGCGTTAAACGCTGGGAATTCTGAAGCTGATTTGCAACGCCAGTTTGGGCCATCAAATCTCGGGTAAAGTATGGACTATTATACATTTCGGGAAAGCCCAGGATGTCTACTTTCCAACGCCGTTAAGAGCGCGCCAATTGGGCTTCTGTAGCTCTAGAAAATCCACTTTGAGTGCAGGGAGGTCAGAATCCAACAGCATCTGCAGTCCTTTTAGCCTCTGAATCAGATTTTTGCTCAGATCCCTCAATTTCAGCCAGAAAATACCTGAAATCATAGAAAAACACACAAACTCATAGTAAAGCCCAGAAAAGTGAATTTTAACTAAAAACTAATAAAAATTTAATAAAAACTAACTAAAATATATTAAAAACATACTGAAAACAATGCCAAAAAGCGTATAAATTATCCGCTCATCACAACACCAAACTTAAATTGTTGCTTGTCCCCAAGCAACTGAAAATCAAAATAGAATAAAAAGAAGAGAATATACTATAGACTCCAAAATATCAAAGAAACTTAGCTCCAATTAGATGAGCGGGACTAGTAGCTTTTTGCCTCTAAACAGTTTTGGCATCTCACTTTATCCTTTGAAGTTTAGAATGATTGGCATCTGGTGTGCAAAATTGTGATCATTACTTTTCACAACTCAATTAATCCCTAGTAATGGCCCCAAGAACTTGGTGCTCACTACCATGGCATAAACACAACTTTGCACAACTAACCAGCAAGTGCACTGGGTCATCCAAGTAATAAACCTTACGCGAGTAAGGGTCGATCCCACGGAGATTGTTGGTATGAAGCAAGCTATGGTCACCTTGTAAATCTTAGTCAGGCAGACTCAAATGGGTATAGATGATGAATAAAACATAAAGATAAAGATAGAGATACTTATGTATATCATTGGTGAGAGCTTCAGATAAGCGTATGAAGATGCCTTCCCTTCCGTCTCTCTGCTTTCCTACTGTCTTCATCCAATCCTTCTTACTCCTTTCCATGGCAAGCTTATGCAAGGGTTTCACCGTTGTCAGTGGCTACCTCCCATCCTCTCAGTGAAAATGTTCAACGCACCCTGTCACGGCACGGCTATCCATCTGTCGGTTCTCGATCAGGCCGGAATAGAATCCATTGATTCTTTTGCGTCTGTCACTAACGCCCCGCCCTCAGGAGTTTGAAGCATGTCACAGTCATTCAATCATTGAATCCTACTCAGAATAACACAGACAAGGTTAGACCTTCCGGATTCTCTTGAATGCCGCCATCAGTTCTTGCCTATACCACGAAGACTCTGATCTCACGGGATGGCTGGCTCGTTTGTCAGGCGAGCACTCGGTTGTCAGGCGATCAACCATGCATCGTGTATCAGGAATCCAAGAGATATTCACCCAATCTAAGGTAGAACGGAGGTGGTTGTCAGTCACACGTTCATAGGTGAGAATGATGATGAGTGTCACGAATCATCACATTCATCAAGTTGAAGAACAAGTGATATCTTGGACAAAGAACAAGCGGAATTGAATAGAAGAACAATAGTAATTGCATTAATACTCGAGGTACAGCAGAGCTCCACACCTTAATCTATGGTGTGTAGAAACTCCACCGTTGAAAATACATAAGAACAAGGTCTAGGCATGGCCGAATGGCCAGCCTCCCAAAGTGAGTTCAATCATAAAAACATGATCCAAAGCCCTTTAATACAATAGTAAAAGGTCCTATATATAGAGAACTAGTAGCCTAGGGTGTACAGAGATGAGTAAATGACATAAAAATCCACTTCTGGGCCCACTTGGTGTGTGCTTGGGCTGAGCATTGAAGCATTTTCGTGTAGAAACTCTTCTTGGAGTTAAACGCCAGCTTTTGTGCCAGTTTGGGCGTTTAACTCCCATTTTGGTGCCAGTTCCGGCGTTTAACGCTGGAAATTCTGTGGGTGACTTTGAACGCCGGTTTGGGCCATCAAATCTTGAGCAAAGTATGGACTATCATATATTGCTGGAAAGCCCAGGATGTCTACTTTCCAACGCCGTTGAGAGCGCGCCAATTGGGTTTCTGTAGCTCCAGAAAATCCACTTCGAGTGCAGGGAGGTCAGAATCCAACAGCATCTGCAGTCCTTTTCAGTCTCTGAATCAGATTTTTGCTCAGGTCCCTCAATTTCAGCCAGAAAATACCTGAAATCACAGAAAAACACACAAACTCATAGTAAAGTCCAGAAAAGTGAATTTTAACTAAAAACTAATAAAAATATACTAAAACTCAACTTAAACTACTAAAACATACTAAAAACAATGCCAAAAAGCGTACAATTATCCGCTCATCACACACCAAACTTAAATTGTTGCTTGTCCTCAAGCAACTGAAGATCAAATAAGATAAAAAGAAGAGAATATGCAATGAATTCCAAAACATCTATGAAGATCATATTAATTAGATGAGCGGGGCTTTTAGCTTTTTGCCTCTGAACAGTTTTGGCATCTCACTCTATCCTTTGAAATTCAGAATGATTGGCTCTTTAGGAACTCAGAATCCAGATAGTGTTTTGATTCTCCTAGTTAAGTATGATGATTCTTGAACACAGCTACTTTATGAGTCTTGGTCGTGGCCCAAAGTACTCTGTCTTCCAGTATTACCACCGGATACATACATGCCACAGACACATAATTGGGTGAACCTTTTCAGATTGTGACTCAGCTTTGCTAAAGTCCCCAATTAGAGGTGTCCAGGGTTCTTAAGCACACTCTTTTTGCCTTGGATCACAACTTTATTTCTTTCTTTTTCTTTCTTTTTCTCTTTCTTTTTCGTTTTTTTTTCGCCTCTTTTTTTTTGTATTCACTGCTTTTTCTTGCTTCAAGAATCATTTTTATGATTTTTCAGATCCTCAGTAACATGTCTCCTTTTTCATCATTCTTTCAAGAGCCAACATTCATGAACCACAAATTCAAAAGACATATGCATTGTTTAAGCATACATTCAGAGAACAAGAGTGTTGCCACCACATTAAAATAATTAAACTGTTATAAAATTCAAAATTCATGCAATTCTTCCCTTTTTCAATTAAGAACATTGTTTATTTAAGAAAGGTGATGGATTCATAGGACATTCATAACTTTAAGGCATAGACACTAAGACACTAATGATCATAAGACACAAACATAGATAACATAAGCACTAAAATTCGAAAAAAACAAGAAAATAAAGAACAAGGAGATTAAAGAACGGGTCCACCTCAGTGATGGCGGCTTGCTCTTCCTCTTGAAGGTCTTATGGAATGCTTGAGCTCCTCAATGTCTCTTCCTTGTCTTTGTTGCTCCTCTCTCATGATTCTTTGATCTTCTCGAATTTCATGGAGGATGATGGAGTGTTCTTGATGCTCCACCCTTAGTTGTCCCATGTTGGAACTCAATTCTCCTAGGGAGGAGTTTAGTTGCTCCCAATAGTTTTGTGGAGGAAAGTGCATCCCTTGAGGCATCTCAGGGATCTCATGATGAGAGGGGTCTCTTGTTTGCTCCATCCTCTTCTTAGTGATGGGCTTGTCCTCATCAATGGGGATGTCTCCCTCTATGTCAATTCCAACTGAATAACAGAGGTGACAAATGAGGTGAGGAAAGGCTGACCTTGCTAAGGTAGAGGACTTGTCCGCCACCTTATAAAGTTCTTGGGCTATAACCTCATGAACTTCCACTTCTTCTCTAATCATGATGCTATGAATCATGATGGCCTGGTCTATAGTAACTTCGGACCGGTTGCTAGTGGGAATGATTGAGCGTTGGATAAACTCCAACCATCCTCTAGCCACGGGTTTGAGGTCATGCCTTCTCAATTGAATCGGCTTCCCTCTTGAATCTCTCTTCCATTGGGCGCCCTCTTCACAAATGTCAGTGAGGACTTGGTCCAACCTTTGATCAAAGTTGACCCTTCTTGTGTAAGGATGTTCATCTCCTTGCATCATAGGCAAGTTGAATGCCAACCTTACATTTTTCGGACTAAAATCCAAGTATTTCCCCCGAACCATAGTAAGCCAATTCTTTGGATCCGGGTTCACACTTTGATCATGGTTCTTGGTGATCCATGCATTGGCATAGAACTCTTGAACCATTAAGATTCCGACTTGTTGAATGGGGTTGGTGAGAACTTCCCAACCTCTTCTTCGGATCTCATGTCGGATCTCCGGATATTCACTCTTTTTGAGTGAAAAAGGGACCTCGGGGATCACCTTCTTCAAGGCCAGAACTTCATAGAAGTGGTCTTGATGCACCCTTGAGATGAATCTCTCCATCTCCCATGACTCGGAGGTGGAAGCTTTTGCCTTCCCTTTCCTCTTTCTAGAGGTTTCTCCGGCCTTAGATGCCATAAATGGTTATGGAAAAATAAAAAGCAATGCTTTTACCATACCAAACTTAAAAGGTTTGCTCGTCCTCGAGCAAAAGAAGAAAGAAGAGAGTAGAAGAAGAAGAAATGAGGAAGAAGGGAATGGCTTTGTGTTCGGCCAAAAAGGGGGAGAAGTGGTGTTTAGGTTGTGTGAAAATGAAGGGGTGAAGAAGGGTTGATATAGGAGAGGGGGGCTCATGGTTCGGTCATGTATGGGTGGGTTTGGGAGGGAAAGTGGTTTGAATTTGAATGGTGAGGTAGGTGGGGTTTTATGAAGGATGGATGTATGTAAGTGGTGAAGAGAAAGATGGGATTTGATAGGTGAAGGGTTTTTGGGGGAAGAGGTATTGAGGTGATTGGTGAATGGGTGAAGAAGAGAGAGAGTGGTGGGGTTGGTGGGGATCCTGTGGGGTCCACAGATCCTGAGGTGTCAAGGAAAAGTCATCCCTGCACCAAATGGCATGCAAAATCACGTTTTGAGCCAATTCTGGCGTTAAACGCCGGGCTGGTGCCCCTTTCTGGCGTTTAACGCCAGGTTCTTGCCCTTTCCTGGCATTTAACGCCAGTCTGGTGCCCCTTTCTGGCGTTAAACGCCCAGAATGGTGCCAGACTGGGCGTTAAACGCCCAACTGCTAGCCTCACTGGCATTTAAACGCCAGCAAGTTTTCCTCCAGGGTGTGCTATTTTTCTTCCTGTTTTTCATTTTGTTTTTGCTTTTTCAATTGATTTTGTGACTTCTTATGATCATCAACCTACAAAAAACATAAAATAACAAAGGAAAATAGATAAAATATAATCATTGGGTTGCCTCCCAACAAGCGCTTCTTTAATGTCAGTAGCTTGACAGAGGGCTCTCATGGAGCCTCACAGATACTCAGAGCAATGTTGGAACCTCCCAACACCAAACTTAGAGTTTGAATGTGGGGGTCCAACACCAAACTTAGAGTTTGGTTGTGGTCTCTGATGAGCGGATAATTTATACGCTTTTTGGCATTGTTTTTAGTATGCTTTTAGTACATTTAGTTAAGTTTTTAGTATATTTTTATTAGTTTTTAGTTAAAATTCACTTTTTTGGACTTTACTATGAGTTTGTGTGTTTTTCTGTGATTTCAGGTATTTTCTGACTGAAATTGAGGGTTCTGAGCAAAAATCTGATTTAGAGGCTGAAAAGGACTGCAGATGCTGTTGGATTCTGACCTCCCTGCACTCGAAGTGGATTTTCTGGAGCTACAGAAACCCAACTGGCGCGCTCTCAATGGCGTTGGAAAGTAGACATCCTGGGCTTTCCAGCAATATATGATAGTCCATACTTTGCCCAAGATTTGATGGCCCAAACCGGCGTGGCAAATCAGCCTCAGAATTTCCAGCGTTTAACGCTGGAACTGGCATAAAACTTGGAGTTAAACGCCCAAACTGGCATAAAAGCTGGCGTTTAACTCCAGAAAGGTCTCTACACGAAATGCTTCGTTGTTTCAGCCCAAGCACACACCAAGTGACCCAGAAGTGGATTTTCTGTCATTTACTCAATTCTGTAAACCTTAGGTTACTAGTTCACTATTAATAGGATCTTTGATTATATCTGTACCTCATGACACTTTACACGTTTCTTTGTGTACCTTCCGGCATGAGTCTCTAAACCCCATGGTTGGGGGTGAGGAGCTCTGCTGTGTCTTGATGGATTAATGCAATTACTACTGTTCTTATTCAATCAGCTTGCTTCTATTCTAAGATATCACTTGTTCTTAACCCGGATGAATGTGATGATCCGTGACACTCATCATGTTCTCAACTATGAATGTGTGCCTGACAACCACCTCCGTTCTACCTTAGATTGAGTAGATATCTCTTGGATTCCTTAATCAGAATCTTCGTGGTATAAGCTAGAACTGATGGCGGCATTCAAGAGAATCCGAGAAGGTCTAAACCTTGTCTGTGGTATTCTGAGTAGGATTCAATGATTGAATGACTGTGACGAGCTTCAAACTCCTGAAGGCGGGGCGTTAGTGACAGACGCAAAAGAATCAATGGATTCTATTCCGGCCTGATCGAGAACCGACAAATGGATAGACGTGCCGTGACAGGGTGCGTTGAACATTTCCACTGAGAGGATGGGAGGTAGCCACTGACAACGGTGAAACTCTACATACAGCTTGCCATGGAAGGAGCTTTGTGTGTTTGATGAAGAAGACAGTAGGAAAGCAGAGATTCGTAAGATGGAGCATCTCCAAAACCTCACCTTCCCTTACTGCGTAACAAGTACTTATTTCATGTCCTTTTGCTTTTCACAATCAATCCTGATAATTTCTGATATCCTGACTAAGATTTACAAGATAACCATAGCTTGCTTCAAGCCGACAATCTCCGTGGGATCGACCCTTACTCACGTAAGGTATTACTTGGACGACCCAGTGCACTTGCTGGTTAGTTGTGCGGAATTGCAAAAGTGTGATTGCAATTTCGTGCACCAAGTTTTTGGCGCCGTTGCCGGGGATTGTTCGAGTTTGGACAACTGACGGTTTATCTTGTTGCTTAGATTAGGACTGTTTTATTTTTGTTGGTTTAGAGTCTTTTATTTGAGTCTAGTTTCATATTTTAAGTTTGGTGTCAATTGCATGCTTTTGTTTTCTTCTAATTTCGAATTTGCATGTCTTTAGTCCCTTTTGATCCGTAAAAATTCTAAGTTTGGCGTCCTCTTTGTGTTTTTCTTTTAAAATTTTCGAAAAATTGTGTTGATTTTCTAAAAATTTTAAGTTTGGTGTCATTTTGTTGTTTTTCTCTTTCCTCTTTTCAAAAATCAAATCTTTTTCATAAAAATTTTTCAATCATACCTTCTAATTGCTAATCTCAAAATCTTTTTAATTAACTAATTGATTCAGTTTCAATTTGCTTTGATCTTATTTTCTTTTAAATTTCGAATTTTTATTTTATTTCCTTTTGTTTTATTTTATTTTATTTTTTTCGGTTAATTCAAAAAAAAAAAAAACAAAATTTATCTATTTGCAATCCATCATTTTCCTTTATCCATTATGGACCTAAGTGGGATTGATCAGTCCAGAAGGACTCTGGGGTCATATGCTAACCCCATTACAGCTGCATATGGGAGTAGCATCTGTACACCTCCCATCAAAGCAAGCAGCTTTGAGCTAAATCCTCAACTCATTATCATAGTGCAGCAAAATTGCCAGTATTTCGGTCTTCCACAGGAAGAACCTACTGAGTTTCTGGCACAGTTCTTGCAAATTGCTGACACAGTACATGATAAAGAGGTGGATCAGGATGTCTACAGACTATTACTGTTTCCATTTGCTGTAAAAGATCAGCTAAAAGGTGGTTGAATAACCAACCTACAGCAAGCATAAAGACATGGAAACAGTTATCAAACAAATTCCTGAATCATTTTTACCTCCAAGAGGATGACACAGCTAAGGCTGGACATCCAAGGCTTTAAACAAGAGGATAATGAATCCCTTTATAATGCCTGGGAGAGGTATAGAGGTATGCTAAGAAAATGCCCCTCTGAAATGTTTTCAGAGTGGGTACAGTTAGACATCTTCTACTATGGGCTTACAGAAAAAGCTCAGATGTCTTTAGACCACTCAGCTGGTGGATCTATACACATGAGGAAGACAATTGAAGAAGCTCAAGAGCTTATAGACACTGTTGCTAGAAACCAATACTTATACTCTAGCAATGAGTCTCTCCAAAAGAGGAAGTCATGGCAGTAGTCACTGATCCAATCCTCAAGAACAGATGATTGAGCTTAATCAACCAGTTACTCCTGATGACAGAACAGTTAGCAGAATTTAAGAGATGCTCCATGAAACTAAAGTTGCTAACAAGAACATAGAACTGCAGTTGAATCGAGCAAAACAGATATCTAAACAGATAACAGGAGAGTGTCAAGCAGTCAACTGGGAGTGGGAAGACACTGAACAACACCACTCAAAAGAGCAAAAAGTCAAATAAGGAACAATGACAGAGGATAACCAAACCCCTGTTCAAAATCCCTCTGAGGACAGTAAGAGCCCAGAGAGGAATGCTAGTGGCGTTCAAACGCCAGAAGGGAAGGAAAGCTGGCGTTAAACGCCCATTCCTTGCCCAGTTCTGGCGTTCAAACGCCAGAAAAGGGAGAGAAGTTGGCGTTTAACGCCCAATCTTCACCCATTCCTGGCGTTCAGACGCCAAGGGAGGATCAGACACCTGAGAGTGCTGACAGTAATCCCTCTAAAAAGGCTTCTTCAACCACTTCTGTAAGGAATAAGCCTGCAGCAACTAAGGTTGAAGAATATAAAGCCAAGATGCCTTATCCTCAGAAACTCCGTCAAGCGGAGCAGGATAAGCAATTTGCCCGCTTTGCAGATTATTTAAGGACTCTTGAAATAAAGATTCCATTTGCAGAGGCACTTGAGCAAATACCTTCCTATGCTAAGTTCATGAAAGAGATCTTAAGTCATAAGAAGGATTGGAGAGAAACTGAAAAAGTATTTCTCATTGAAGAATGCAGTGCAGTCATTCTGAAAAGCTTACCAGAAAAGCTTCAAGATCCAGGAAGCTTTATGATACCATGCACATTAGAAGGTGCTTGCACCAAGACAGCCCTATGTGATCTTGGAGCAAGCATCAATCTAATACCTGCATCCACTATCAGAAAGTTTGGGTTGACTGGAGAAGTCAAACCAACCAGGATATGCCTCCAACTTGCTGATGGCTCCATTAAACATCCATCAGGCATAATAGAGGACAAGATTGTCAAGGTTGGGCCATTTGCCTTTCCAACTGACTTTGTGGTGCTGGAAATGGAGGAGCACAAAAGTGCAACTCTCATTCTAGGAAGACCTTTCCTAGCAACTGGACGAACTCTCATTGATGTACAAAAAAGGGAAGTAACCCTGAGAGTCAATGAGGATGAGTTCAAGTTGAATGCTGTAAAAGCTATGCAGCATCCAAACACACCAAATGACTGCATGGGCGCTGACATTATTGACTCTCTGGTGGAAGAGATCAATATGACTGAAAGCCTAGAATCAGAGCTTGAAGACATCTTCAAGGATGTTCAACCTGATCAAGAAGAACCACAGGAAACAAAGGAATTTTCGAAAATTCCTCAGGAGGAGGATAAGCCTCCCAAACCTGAACTCAAACCACTACCACCGTCCCTGAAGTATGCATTTCTGGGAGAGGGTGACACTTTTCCAGTGATTATAAGCTCTGCTTTGAATCCACAGGAAGAGGAAGCACTGATTTAAGTGCTAAGGACACATAAGACAGCTCTTGGGTAGTCCATAAGTAATCTTAAGGGCATTAGCCCAGCTAGATGCATGCACAAGATCCTGTTGGAGGATAATACCAAACCAGTGGTCCAACCACAGAGGAGGCTAAATCCAGCCATGAAGGAGGTGGTGCAGAAAGAGGTCACTAAATTACTAGAGGCTGGGATTATTATCCTATTTCTGATAGCCCCTGGGTGAACCCTGTCCAAGTTGTCCCCAAAAAAGGAGGCATGACAGTGGTTTATAATGAAAAAAATGAACTGGTTCCTACAAGAACAGTCACAGGGTGGCGTATGTGTATTGACTACAGAAGGCTCAATACAGCCACCAGAAAGGATCATTTTCCTTTACCATTCATAGACCAAATGCTAGAAAGACTAGCTGGTCATGATTATTACTGCTTTTTGGATGGCTATTCAGGCTACAAACCAAATTGCAGTAGATCCCAGGACCAAGAGAAAACAGCATTTACTTGCCCTTCTGGCGTGTTTGCCTACAGAAGGATGCCTTTTGGTCTGTGCAATGCACCTGCAACCTTTCAGAGGTGCATGCTCTCTATCTTCTCAGATATGGTAGAGAAATTTCTGGAAGTCTTCATGGATGACTTCTCAGTATATGGAGACATTCAGCTCCTGTCTTAATCACCTAGCACTTGTCCTGAAAAGGTGCCAAGAGACTAACCTGGTTTTAAACTGGGAGAAATGTCACTTTATGGTGACTGAGGGAATTGTCCTTGGGCACAAAATTTCAAGCAGTGGAATAGAGGTGGATAAGGCAAAGGTAGAGGTAATTGAAAAATTACCACCACATGCCAATGTTAAGGCAATCAGAAGCTTTCTGGGGCATGCAGGATTCTACAGGTTCATAAAGGATTTTTCGAAAATTGCAAAACCTCTGAGTAATCTGCTAGCTGCTGACACACCATTGTGTTTGACACACAGTGTCTGCAGGCATTTGAGACCCTGAAAGCTAAGATGGTCACAGCACCAGTCATCTCTGCACCAGATTGGACATTGCCATTTGAAACTAATGTGTGATGCCAGTGACCATGCCATTGGTGCAGTGTTGGGGACAGAGGCATAACAAGCTTCTGCACGTCATTTATTATGCTAGCCGTGTTCTAAATGATGCACAGAAGAATTACACAACCACAGAAAAAGAATTACTTGCAGTGGTTATGCCATTGACAAGTTTAGATCTTATCTAGTGGGATCCAAAGTGATGTGTACACTGACCATGCTGCTCTTAAATACTTACTCACAAAGCAGGATTCAACCTAGGCTAATAAGATGGGTGTTGCTTCTGCAAGAGTTTGATATAGAAATAAGAGACAGAAAAAGGGACAGAGAACCAAGTAGCTGATCATCGTCCCGAATAGAGCCAGTAGCTGGGACGTCCCTCCCTTCTACTGAGATCTCTGAGACTTTCCCAGATGAGCAACTCTTTGCCATTCAGGAAGCTCCATGGTTTGCAGACATTGCAAACTATAAAGCTGTGAGGTTCATACCCCAGGAGTACAGCAGAGTACAAAGAAAAGAAATTAATTTCAGATGCCAAGTACTACTTATGGGATGAGCCATATCTCTTTAAGAGATGGCAGACGGAATGATCCGCAGATGTGTACCCAGAGAGAAGCACAAAGGATCCTATGGCATTGCCATGGATCACAGTATGGAGGACATTTTGGAAGTGAGCGAACAGCCACTAAAGTCCTCCAATGTGGTCTACTGGCCTACTCTCTATAAAGATTCCCGAGAGTTTGTGCGTAACTGTGACAGCTGCCAAAGAGCTGGTAACTTGCCTCACGGATATGCCATGCTCAACAAGGGATATTAGAGATAGAATTGTTTGATGTATGGGGAATTGACTTCATGGGTCCATTCCCACCATCATACTCAAAACACTTACATTCTGGTGGCAGTAGACTATGTATCTAAGTGGTAGAAGCAATTGCTACACCCACTAATGATACCAAGACCGTGCTGAAATTCCTCCAGAAACACATCTTCAGCGGTTTGGTGTTCCCAGAGTACTAATCAGTGATGGGGGCACTCATTTCTGCAATAGACAGCTGACTCTGCTATGGTCAGATATGGAATTAGCCACAAAGTGGCAACTCCGTATCATCCACAGACAAATGGGCAAGCTGAAGTCTCTAACAGAGAGCTAAAAGATCTAGAACGGACTGTGATAGCCCGAAGAAAGGATTGGGCAAAGAGCTTGGATGAGCTCTGTGGGCATACAGAACAGCATTCAAGACTCCTATAGGAACCTCTCCATACCACTGGTGTATGGGAAGGCCTGTCATCTGCCCGTGGAACTGGAACATAAAGCCTACTGGGCAACCAGATTCCTAAACATGGATGCTCAGTTAGCTGGTGAAAAAGATTGCTCCAGTTAAATGAGCTAGAGGAGTTCAGACTCAATGCCTTTGAAAATGCAAAAATTTATAAGGAAAAGGCAAAGAAGTGGCATGACAAGAAGTTGTCAACCAGAGTCTTTGAGCCAGGACAAAAAGTTCTGCTCTTCAACTCTAGGCTCAAATTGTTTCCAGGAAAACTCAAATCCCGGTGGAGGGGTCCGTATGTGATCACAGGAGTGTCACCATATGGATATGTTGAGCTTTAGGATATTGATTCTGACAAAAAGTTCATTGTTAATGGACAGAGAATCAAGCATTATCTTGAAAGCAATTTTGAGCAGGAATACTCAAAACTGATACTTGAGTGAGTCTCAGTAAAGGTCCAGCTAAAGACAGTAAAGAAGCGCTTGCTGGGAGGCAACCCAGTCATTAGGAGGTTATATGATTTGTTTTTACAGAGGCAAGTATCAAAAATGAAGGAATTCACAGAGTTACAGAAGGATTCAGCTCAAAAAGCAAAGAAAAAGAGCTTGCTGGCGAAAAAAACGCCAGTAAGGGGCATTTTGGGCGTTAACGCCAGAATGGGTACCATTCTGGGCGTTTAACGCCAGGAATGGTGCCATTTTGGGCGTTAAACGCCAGAATGGGCACCATTCTGGGCGTTTAACGCCAGGTGTGCAGCATCCTGGGCGTTTAGCAAAACGCCCAGTGATAAAGGAATTCTGGCGTTTAACGCCAGCCAGGGCACCTGGCTGGGCGTTAAACGCCCAAAAGGGGCAACAGATGGGCGTTAAACGCCAGAATGGATGCCTTCGGGCGTTTAACGCCAGAAAGGTGGGGGGACCAAGATTTTGTTTCCAATCAAATTTTTTTAAAACTTTTTTCTTACCCATACTCTACATAAACACACTTCACCCTCTCATCATTCACTCTCAATCTTCAAAAATCAAAACCATTCTTCAAATCTATCTCAAATCAATTCCAAATCATTCAAAAACTCACCCTTTTTTTCAAATTCTCTCCATATCTTCTCAAATCTCTTATTTTTTTCGAAACTCCTCCCCCCCCTTATAAACCGTTCGGCCTCACCATTCCCCCACCATTCGAATTTGCTCTTCTCCTCTCTCTTCTCCTTCATTTCTTTTGCTTGAGGACAAGCAAACCTCTAAGTTTGGTGTGCTTTTCCGTGATCACTAAAGCCAAGATTCATCAATATCATGGCTCCTAAGGGGAAACAAACCAATTTAAGAGGGAAGAAAGAGAATAATCCAAAGAATCTTTGGAATCAAGAGAAGTTCTTAACCAAAGAACATGAAGACCATTATCACAAAATAATGGGTCTGAGGTCAGTGATCCCGGAAGTAAAATTTGATCTGAAAGAAGATGAATATCCGGGGATCCAAGAGCAAATTCGAAACAGAGGATGGGAAGTTCTAACCAATCCTGAGATAAAGGTTGGAAGGAACATGGTTCAGGAATTCTACTCAAATCTGTGGCTAACAGATAAGCAGAGAATGACTGGAACCGCTTACCATACCTACAGAACCATGGTCAGAGGGAAAGTTATGTACTTCCATCTGGACAAAATAAGAGAAATCTTCAAATTGCCTCAACTGCAAGATGATCCTGACTCCTTTAATAGGAGAATGGTGAGAGCAGATAAAGGGTTGGATCAAGTTCTAGAGGACATATGCCTCCCTGGAACTAAGTGGATAACCAATTCAAAAGGTGTCCCAAACCAACTCAAGAGGGGAGACCTCAAACCAATTGCAAGAGGTTGGCTAGACTTTATTGGGCGTTCCATACTGCCCACTAGCAACCGTTCTGAGGTCACTATCAAGAGAGCAGTGATGATTCATTGCATTATGCTTGGAAAAGAAGTGGAGGTGCATCATGTGATTGCTTGTGAGATCTACACAATTGCAAATAAGAATTCCACTGAAGCCAAATTGGCTTACCCAAGCTTGATCTCCTTGCTCTGTAAAGAGGCTGGGGTAAAAATGGGAGTAAATGAATTCATACCCATTGAACATCCAATCACCAAGAAGTCAATGGAAGGACAAATGCAAGACAACTCTATCAAAAGGAGGGCGCAGGAGTTCCTCCCTGAATTCCCTGAAATTGGCTACTGGGCCAGCCTAGAAGCATCTATCAACAAGTTGCAAGAGACTATGGAGCAACTTAAGGAAGAACAGCAGAATCAGAACTGCATGCTCTGCAAATTGCTGAAGGAACAAGAGAAGCAGGGGCGTGAACTCCAAGAGTTGAAACGCCAAAAGCTCTCCTCTCAAGCTGAGGGAGCATCTACTTCTCAAAATCAAGGTTGTTGAGTCCTAACTCTGTGAAAACCTCTATCATTAGGAGCCTAGTTTAAATTTTTGTTTCTAGTTTTTTTTTGTCTCATCTTATATCTATTTTTGAGTCTTGTTCTTAATTCATAATTAATAAAATTTGAAATTCATGTCTTAAAGCTATAAATGTCCTATGAATCCATCACCTCTCTTAAATGAAAAATGCTTTAATCACAAAAGAACAAGAAGTACAGGATTTCGAAATTTATCCTTGAAACTAGTTGAATTAGTTTGATGTGGGGACAATACTTTTTGTTTTCTGAATGAATGCTTGAACAGTGCATATGTCTCTTGAATTTGTTGTTTTGAGAATGTTAAAAATTGTTGGCTCTTGAAAGAATGAGGAAAAAGAGAACTGTTATTGAGAATCTAAAAAAATCATCTAATTGATTCTTGAAGCAAGAAAAAGCAGTGAATACAAAAAAAAAATTTCGAAAAAAAAAAGAAAAGAAAAGAAAAAAATTATTAAAGTTGTAAACCAAGGCAAAAAGAGTGTGCTTAAGAACCCTGGACACCTCTAATTGGGGACTCTAGCAAAGCTGAGTCACAATTTAAAAAGGTTCACCCAATTATGTGTCTGTGGCATGTATGTATCCGGTGGTAATACTGGAAGACAGAGTGCTTTGGGCCACAGCCAAGACTCATACACTAGCTATGTTCAAGAATCATTATACTTAACTAGGAGAATCAATAACACTATCTGAGTTCTGAGTTCTTATAGATGCCAATCATTCTGAACTTCAAAGGATAGAGTGAGATGCCAAAACTGTCGGAGGCAAAAAGCTACTAGTCCCGCTCATCTAATTGGAACTATGTTCTTGATATTTTGGAGTCTATAGTATATTCTCTCTTTTTATTCTATTTTGATTTTCAGTTGCTTGGGAACAAGCAACAATTTAAGTTTGGTGTTGTGATGAGCGGATAATTTATACGCTTTTTGGCATTGTTTTTAGTATGCTTTTAGTACATTTAGTTAAGTTTTAGTATATTTTTATTAGTTTTAGTTAAAATTCACTTTTCTGGACGTTACTATGAGTTTGTGTGTTTTTTGTGATTTCAGGTATTTTCTGACTGAAATTGAGGGTTCTGAGCAAAAATCTGATTTAGAGGCTGAAAAGGACTGCAGATGCTGTTGGATTCTGACCTCCCTGCACTCGAAGTGGATTTTCTGGAGCTACAGAAACCCAAATGGCGCGCACTCAACGGCGTTGGAAAGTAGACATCCTGGGCTTTCCAGCAATATATGATAGTCCATACTTTGCCCAAGATTTGATGGCCCAAACCGGCGTCGCAAATCAGCCTCAGAATTTCCAGCGTTTAACGCTGGAACTGGCATAAAACTTGGAGTTAAACGCCCAAACTGGCATAAAAGCTGGCGTTTAACACCAGAAAAGGTCTCTACACGAAAATGCTTCATTGTTCAGCCCAAGCACACACTAAGTGGACCCAGAAGTGGATTTTTCTGTCATTTACTCAATTCTGTAAACCTTAGGTTACTAGTTCACTATTAATAGGATCTTTTGACATTATATCTGTACCTCAAGACACTTTACACGTTTCTTTGTGTACCTTCCACGGCATGAGTCTTTAAACCCCATGGTTGGGGGTGAGGAGCTCTGCTGTGTCTTGATGGATTAATGCAATTACTACTGTTTCTTATTCAATCATGCTTGCTTCTATTCTAAGATATCACTTGTTCTTAACCCGGATGAATGTGATGATCCGTGACACTCATCATGTTCTCAACTATGAACGTGTGCCTGACAACCATCTCTGTTCTACCTTAGATTGAGTAGATATCTCTTGGATTCCTTAATCAGAATCTTCGTGGTATAAGCTAGAACTGATGGCGGCATTCAAGAGAATCCGGAAGGTCTAAACCTTGTCTGTGGTATTCTGAGTAGGATTCAATGATTGAATGACTGTGACGAGCTTCAAACTCCTGAAGGCAGGGCGTTAGTGACAGACGCAAAAGAATCAATGGATTCTATTCCGGCCTGATCGAGAACCGACAGATGGATAGCCGTGCCGTGACAGGGTGCGTTGAACATTTCCACTGAGAGGATGGGAGGTAGCCACTGACAACGGTGAAACCCTACATACAGCTTGCCATGGAAGGAGCTTTGTGTGTTTGATGAAGAAGACAGTAGGAAAGCAGAGATTCGTAAGATGGAGCATCTCCAAAACCTCAACCTATTGCCCTTACTGCGTAACAAGTACTTATTTCATGTCCTTTTGCTTTTCACAATCAATCCTGATAATTTCTGATATCCTGACTAAGATTTACAAGATAACCATAGCTTGCTTCAAGCCGACAATCTCCGTGGGATCGACCCTTACTCACGTAAGGTATTACTTGGACGACCCAGTGCACTTGCTGGTTAGTTGTGCGGAATTGCAAAAGTGTGATTGCAATTTCGTGCACCAGTCTCCCAACACCAAACTTAGAGTTTGACTGTGGGGGCTCTGTTTGACTCTGATTTGAGAGAAGCTCTTCATGCTTCTTCTCCATGGTGACAGAGGGATATCCTTGAGCCTTAAACACAAAGGATTCTTCATTCACTTGAATGATCAATTCGCCTCTATCAACATCAATCACAGCCTTTGCTGTGGCTAGGAAGGGTCTGCCAAGGATGATGGATTCATCCATGCATTTCCCAGTCTCTAGGACTATGAAATCAGTAGGGATGTAATGGTCTTCAACTCTTACCAGAACATCTTCTACAAGTCCATATGCTTGTTTCCTTGAGTTGTCTGCCATCTCTAGTGAGATTCTTGCAGCTTGTACCTCAAAGATCCCTAGCTTCTCCATTACAGAGAGAGGCATGAGGTTTACACTTGACCCTAAGTCACACAGAGCCTTCTTGAAGGTCATGGTGCCTATGGTACAAGGTATTGAAAACTTCCCAGGATCTTGTCTCTTTTGAGGTAATTTCTGCCTAGACAAGTCATCCAGTTCTTTGGAGAGCAAAGGAGGTTCATTCTCCCAAGTCTCATTTCCAAATAACTTGTCATTTAGCTTCATGATTGCTCCAAGGTATTTAGCAACTTGATCTTCAGTGACATACTCATCCTCTTCAGAGGAAGAATACTCATCAGAGCTCATGAAAGGCAGAAGTAAGTCCAATGGAATCTCTATGGTCTCATTTTGAGCCTCAGATTCCCATGGTTCCTCATTGGGGAACTCAGTGGAGGCCAGTGCACGCCCATTGAGGTCTTCCTCAGTGGCGTTCACTTCCTCTCCTTCCTCTCCAAATTCGGCCATGTTGATGGCCTTGCACTCTCCTTTTGGATTTTCTTCTGTATTGCTTGGGAGAGTACTAGGAGGGAGTTCAGTAACTTTCTTGCTCAGCTGTCCCACTTGTGCCTCCAAATTCCTAATGGAGGACCTTGTTTCAGTCATGAAACTTTGGGTGGTTTTGATTAGATCAGAGACCATGGTTGCTAAGTCAGAGGTATTCTGCTTAGAATTCTCTGTCTGTTGCTGAGAAGATGATGGAAAAGGCTTGCCATTGCTAAACCTGACCATTATGTTGTTGAAACCTTGTTGGGGTCTCTGTTGATCCTTCCATGAGAAATTTGGGTGATTTCTCCATGAAGAATTATAGGTGTTTCCATAGGGTTCTCCTAGGTAATTCACCTCTTCCATTGAAGGGTTCTCAGGATCATAAGCTTCTTCTTCAGATGAAGCATCCTTAGTACTGCTTGGTGCATTTTGCATTCCAGATAGACTTTGAGAAATCAAATTGACTTGATGAGTCAATATTTTATTCTGAGCCAATATGGCATTCAGAGTGTCAATCTCAAGAACTCCTTTCTTCTGATTAGTCCCATTGTTCACAGGATTCCTTTCAGAAGTGTACATGAATTGGTTATTTGCAACCATTTCAATTAGCTCTTGAGCTTCTGTAGGCGTCTTCTTCAGATGAAGAGATCCTCCAGCAGAGCTATCCAAAGACATCTTGGACAGTTCAGATAGACCATCATAGAAAATACCTATGATGCTCCATTCAGAAAGCATGTCAGAAGGACATTTTCTGATCAATTGTTTGTATCTTTCCCATGCTTCATAGAGGGATTCTCCATCCTTCTGTCTGAAGGTTTGGACTTCCACTCTAAGCTTACTCAATTTTTGAGGTGGAAAGAACTTTGCCAAGAAGGCATTGACTAGCTTTTCCCAAGAGTCCAGGCTTTCTTTAGGTTGTGAGTCCAACCATGTCCTAGCTCTGTCTCTTACAGTAAAAGGGAATAGCATTAGTCTGTAGACCTCAGGGTCAACCCCATTAGTCTTGACAATGTCACAGATTTGCAAGAATTCAGCTAAGAACTGATGAGGATCTTCCAATGGAAGTCCATGGAACTTGCAATTCTGTTGCATTAGAGAAACTAATTGAGGCTTAAGCTCAAAGTTGTTTGCTCCAATGGCGGGGATAGAGATGCTTCTCCCATAGAAGTCGGGAGTAGGTGCAGTAAAGTCACCCAGCACCTTCCTTGCATTGTTGGCATTGTTGTTGTTTTCGGCTGCCATGGGTTCTTCTTCTTTGAAGAATTCGGTTAGGTTCTCTACAGAGAGTTGTGCCTTAGCTTCTCTTAGCTTTCGCTTCAAGGTCCTTTCAGGTTCAGGGTCAGCTTCAACAAGAATGCCTTTGTCTTTGTTCCTGCTCATATGAAGGAGAAGAGAACAAGAGAATATGGAATCCTCTATGTTACAGTATAGAGATTCCTTGAGGTGTCAGAAGAACAGAAAATTAGAAGGAAGAAGTAGAGAATTCAAACTTAATCAGATAGAGTTCGAATTGTGCATTGAGGAAGAGTGGTACTCCATAAAATAGAAGGATGTGAGAAGAGGGGAAGAAATTTCGAAAATTCAGTTAAAAAGATTTTAAAAACATTTTGAAAAACTTTAATTGATTTTCGAAAACCAAGGGTGGGAAAGAAATCAAGTGATTTTTGAAAAAGAATTTGAAATTAGAAATTACAAAGATTTGATTGAAAACTATTTTGAAAAAGATGTGATTAAAAAGATATGATTGAAAAGTTATGGTTTTAAAAAGATGTGATTGAGAAGATATAAATTGAAAAACAATTTTAAAAAGATTTGATTTTAAAAATTAATGACTTGCCTAACAAGAAAAGATATGATTCAAACATTAAACCTTTCTCAACAGAAAAGGCAACAAACTTGAGATGTTCAATCAAATCATTAATTGTTAGTAAGTATCTTTGAACAAGGAAAGAAATTGATTTTGAAAAAGATTTGATTGAAAAGATTTGATTTGAAAAAGATTTGATTTTGAAAAACTTTGAAAACTTGAAAAAAAATTTGATTTGAAAACAAAATCTTCCCTCTTGTGCCATCCTGGCGTTAAACGCCCAGAATGGTGCACATTCTGGCGTTTAACGCCCAGTGCACTACCTTTTTGGGCGTTAAACGCCCAACCAGGCACCCTGGCTGGCGTTTAAACGCCAGTCTGTCCTTCTTCACTGGGCGTTTTGAACGCCCAGCTTTTTCTGTGTAATTCCTCTGCTGCATGTTTGAATCTTCAGTTCCCTGTACTATTGACTTGAAAATAGAATCAAGATCACATAAACAATGCATGCAAGACACCAAACTTAAAATTAGACACTGGACTCAAACAAGAAACATAAAATATTTTTGGTTTTTATGATTTTGTAATTTTTTTTTGTGCTTTTTTTTCGAAAATTATATGAAAATGGAAAATAAAGGTTTCAGAATTCTTAATTTGGATTCCAGGAATCATTGCAATGCTAGTCTAAGACTCCGGTCCAGGAATTAGACATGGCTTCACAGCCAGCCAAGCTTTCAAAGAAAGCTTCGGTCCAAAACACTAGACATGGCCAATGGCCAGCCAAGCCTTAGCAGATCATTGCTCCAATAGCAAGATTGATAGAAATCAACAAGCTATTGTGATGATCAGTTGAAACCTCGGTCCAATAAGATTAGACATGGCTTCTCAGCCAGCCAGATTTCAACAGATCATCATGAAACTCTAGAATTCATTCTTGAGAACTCTGAAGAAAAATACCTAATCTAAGCAACAAGATGAACCGTCAGTTGTCCATACACAAAACAATCCCCGGCAACGGCGCCAAAAACTTGGTGTGCGAAATTGTGATCATTACTTTTCACAACTCAATTAATCCCTAGTAATGGCCCCAAGAACTTGGTGCTCACTACCATGGCATAAACACAACTTTGCACAACTAACCAGCAAGTGCACTGGGTCGTCCAAGTAATAAACCTTATGCGAGTAAGGGTCGATCCCACGGAGATTGTTGGTATGAAGCAAGCTATGGTCACCTTGTAAATCTTAGTCAGGCAGACTCAAATGGGTATAGATGATGAATAAAACATAAAGATAAAGATAGAGATACTTATGTATATCATTGGTGAGAGCTTCAGATAAGCGTATGAAGATGCCTTCCCTTCCGTCTCTCTGCTTTCCTACTGTCTTCATCCAATCCTTCTTACTCCTTTTCATGGCAAGCTTATGCAAGGGTTTCAACGTTGTCAGTGGCTACCTCCCATCCTCTCAGTGGAAATGTTCAACGCACCCTGTCACGGCACGGCTATCCATCTGTCGGTTTTCGATCAGGCCAGAATAGAATCTATTGATTCTTTTGCGTCTGTCACTAACGCCCCGCCCTCAGGAGTTTGAAGCACGTCACAGTCATTCAATCATTGAATCCTACTCAGAATACCACAGACAAGGTTAGACCTTCCGGATTCTCTTGAATGCTGCCATCAGTTCTTGCCTATACCACGAAGACTCTGATCTCACGGGATGGCTGGCTCGTTTGTCAGGCGAGCACTCGGTTGTCAGGCGATCAACCATGCATCGTGTATCAGGAATCCAAGAGATATTCACCCAATCTAAGGTAGAACGAAGGTGGTTGTCAGTCACACGTTCATAGGTGAGAATGATGATGAGTGTCACGAATCATCACATTCATCAAGTTGAAGAACAAGTGATATCTTGGACAAAGAACAAGCGGAATTGAATAGAAGAACAATAGTAATTGCATTAATACTCGAGGTACAGCAGAGCTCCACACCTTAATCTATGGTGTGTAGAAACTCCACCGTTGAAAATACATAAGAACAAGGTCTAGGCATGGCCGAATGGCCAGCCTCCCAAAGTGAGTTCAATCATAAAAACATGATCCAAAGCCCTCTAATACAATAGTAAAAGGTCCTATATATAGAGAACTAGTAGCCTAGGGTGTACAGAGATGAGTAAATGACATAAAAATCCACTTTCGGGCCCACTTGGTGTGTGCTTGGGCTGAGCATTGAAGCATTTTCGTGTAGAGACTCTTCTTGGAGTTAAACGCCAACTTTTGTGCCAGTTTGGGCGTTTAACTCCCATTTTGGTGCCAGTTCCGGCGTTTAACGCTGGAAATTCTGAGGGTGACTTTGAACGCCGGTTTGGGCCATCAAATCTTGGGAAAAGTATGGACTATCATATATTGCTGGAAAGTCCAGGATGTCTACTTTTCAACGCCGTTGAGAGCGCGCCAATTGGGCTTCTGTAGCTCCAGAAAATTCACTTCGAGTGCAGGGAGGTCAGAATCCAACAGCATCTGCAGTCCTTTTCAGTCTCTGAATCAGATTTTTGCTCAGGTCCCTCAATTTCAGCCAGAAAATACCTAAAATCACAGAAAAATACACAAACTCATAGTAAAGTCCAGAAAAGTGAATTTTAACTAAAAACTAATAAAAATATACTAAAAACTCAACTCAAACTACTAAAAACAATGCCAAAAAGCGTACAAATTATCCGCTCATCAGCATCCATAGGAACTCAGAACTCAGATAGTGTTATTGATTCTCCTAGTTAAGAATGATGATTCTTGAACATAGCTATTTTATGAGTCTTGGCTGTGGCCCAAAGCACTCTGTCTTCCAGTATTACCACCGGATACATACATGCCACAGACACATACTTGGGTGAACCTTTTCAGATTGTGGCTCAGCTTTGCTAGAGTCCCCAATTAGAGGTGTCCAGGGTTCTTAAGCACACTCTTTTTGCCTTGGATCACAACTTTATTTCTTTCTTTTTTTCTTTCTCTTTCTTCTCTCTTTTTTTTTGTATTCACTGCTTTTTCTTGCTTCAAGAATCAATTTGATGATTTTTCAGATCCTCAATAACAGTTCTCCTTTTCCATCATTCTTTCAAGAGCCAACAATTTTAACATTCTTAAAACAACAAATTCAAAAGACATATGCACTGTTCAAGCATTCATTCAGAAAACAAAAAGTATTGTCACCACATCAAACTAATTCAACTAGTTTCAAAGATGAATTCGAAATCCTGTACTTCTTGTTCTTTTGTGATTAAAGCATTTTTCATTTAAGAGAGGTGATGGATTTATAGGACATTCATAGCTTTAAGACATGAACTTTAAATTTTATTAATCATGAATTAAGAACAAGACTCAAAAATAGATATAAGATAAGACTAATAGTAATAGAAAACAAAAAAATTAAATATGCTCCTAATGATAGAGGTTATCACAGAGTTAGGACTCAACAACCTTGATTTTGAGAAGTGGATGCTCCCTCCACTTGAGGGGAGAGCTTTTGGCGTTTCATCTCTTGAAGTTCACGCCCCTGCTTCTCTTGTTCCTTCAGCAATTTGCAGAGCATGCAGTTCTGATTCTGCTGTTCTTCCTTAAGTTGCTCCATAGTTTCTTGCAACTTGGTGATAGATGCTTCTAGGCTGGCCCAGTAGTCAATTTCAGAAAATTCAGGGTGGAATTCCTGCACCCTCTTTTTGATAGAGTTGTCTTGCATTTGTCCTTCCATTGACTTCTTGGTGATTGGATGTTCAATGGGTATGAATTCATCTACTCCCATCTTCACCCCAGCCTCTTTATAGAGCAAGAAGATCAAGCTTGGGTAAGCTAGTTTGGTATGAAGCAAAATTCTTGTTTGCAATTGTGTAGATCTCACAAGCAATCAGATGATGAACCTCCACTTCTTTTCCCAACATAATGCAATGAATCATCACTGCTCTTTTGATAGTGACCTCAGAACGGTTGCTAGTGGGCAATATGGAATGCCCAATAAAGTCTAGCCAACCTCTTGCAATTGGTTTGAGGTCTCTCCTCTTGAGTTGGTTTGGGACACCTTTTGAATTGGTTATCCACTTAGTTCCAGGGAGGCATATGTCCTCTAGAACTTGATCCAACCCTTTATCTGCTCTCACCATCCTCCTATTAAAGGATTCAGGATCATCTTGTAGTTGAGGCAATTTGAAGACCTCTCTTATTTTGTCCAGATGGAAGTAAATAATTCTCCCTCTGACCATGGTTCTGTAGGTATGAAAAGCAGTTCCAGTCATTCTCTGCTTATCTGTCAGCCACAGATTTGAGTAGAATTCCTGAACCATGTTCCTTCCAACCTTTGTCTCAGGGTTGGTTAGAACTTCCCATCCTCTGTTTTGAATTTGCTCTTGGATCTCCGGATATTCATCTTCTTTCAGATTGAATTTGACTTCCGGGATCACTGACCTCAGACCCATTATTTTGTGGTAATGGTCTGCATGTTCTTTGGTTAAGAACTTCTATTGACTCCAGACATCCTTTGGATTATTCTCTTTCTTGCCTCTTGAATTGGTTTGTTTTTCTCTAGGAGCCATGATCTTGGTAAATCTTGGCCTAGTGATCACGGAAAGCACACCAAACTTAGAGGTTTGCTTGTCCTCAAGCAAAAGAAGGCAAAGAGGGGAGAGAGGAGGGGAGCAAATTCGAATGGTGTGGGGAAAGAGGGTGGCCGAACGTGTTTAAATAGGAGAGGAGGAGAGATTTTTCGAAAATTTGAGGGAGATTTGAGAAGATATGGAAAGGATTTGAGGAGATAATTGAGTTTTTGAAAGAGCCTAGGAAAGGATTTGAAATAGATTTGAAGAAGATTTTATTTTTGAAATTGGAAGGTGAATGATGAAAGTTTGTAATGTGTTTATGCAGAAAAATATGGACCAAAACAAGAAAGTTTGAAAAAAATTTGAAGTGGGAACAAAATCTCCTCCCCCTGCCTTTCTGGCGTTAAACGCCCAGAATGGTAACGCCCATTTGTTGGCCAATTTGGGCGTTTAACGCCCAGCCAGGTACCTTGGCTGGCGTTAAACGCCATAAATCCCAATATCACTGGGCGTTTTGCTAAACGCCCAGGATGCTGCACACCTGGCGTTAAACGCCCAGAATGGTGCCCATTCTGGCGTTTAACGCCCAAAGTACCCCTTACTGGCGTTTTTTCGCCAGCAAGCTCTTTTTCTCTGCTTTTTGCACTGAATCCTTCTGTAACTCTGTGAATTCCTTCAATTTTGATAATTTCCCTTTAAGAATATGTATCAAACCTTGATTAAACAGAACAGATACCCTGCTAATCACTAGGTTGCCTCCCAACAAGCGCTTCTTTATTGTCTTTAGCTGGACCTTCACTGAGAATCACTCAAGTCTCAGTTTTGAGCATTCTTGCTCAAAATTGCTTTCAAGATAATGCTTGATCCTCTGTCCATTAACAATGAACTTCTTGTCAGAATCAGTATCCTGAAGCTCAACATATCCATATGGTGATACTCTTGTAATCACATATGGACCCCTCCAGCGGGATTTAAGTTTTCCTGGAAACAATCTGAGCCTAGAGTTAAAGAGCAGGACTTTTTGTTCTGGCTCAAAGACTCTGGATGACAACTTCTTGTCATGCCACTTCTTTGCCTTTTCCTTATAAATTTTTGCATTTTCAAAGGCATTGAGTCTGAACTCCTCTAGCTCATTTAGCTGGAGCAATCTTTTTTCACCAGCTAACTTAGCATCCATGTTTAGGAATCTGGTTGCCCAGTAGGCTTTATGTTCCAGTTCCACGGGCAGATGACAGGCCTTCCCATACACCAGTTGGTATGGAGAGGTTCCTATAGGAGTCTTGTATGCTGTTCTGTATGCCCACAGAGCATCATCCAAGCTCTTTGCCCAATCCTTTCTACGGGCGATAACAGTCTGTTCCAGGATTCTTTTGAGCTCTCTGTTAGAGACCTCAGCTTGCCCATTTGTCTGTGAGTGATACGGAGTTGCTACTTTGTGGCTAATTCCATATCTAACCATAGCAGAGTACAGTTGTTTATTGCAGAAATGGGTGCCTCCATCACTGATCAGTACTCTGGGAACACCAAACCTGCTGAAGATGTATTTCTGGAGGAATTTCAGCACGGTCTTGGTATCATTATTGGGTGTGGCAATTGCTTCCACCCATTTAGATACATAGTATACTGCCACTAGAATATAAGTGTTTGAGTATGATGGTGGGAAGGGGCCCATGAAGTCAATTCCCCATACATCAAACAATTCAATCTCTAAGATCCCTTGCTAAGGCATGGCGTAACCATGAGGCAAGTTACCAGCTCTTTGGCAACTGTCACAGTTACGCACAAACTCTCGGGCATCTCTATAGAGAGTAGGCCAGTAGAATCCGCATTGGAGGACCTTGGTTGCTGTTCGCTCACCTCCAAAGTGTCCTCCATATTGTGATCCATGGCAATGCCACAGGATTCTTTGCGCTTCCTCTCTGGGTACACATCTGTGGATTATTCCGTCTGCACATCTCTTAAAGAGATATGGCTCATCCCATAGGTAGTACTTGGCATCTGAAATTAATTTCTTTCTTTGCACCCTGCTGTACTCTTGGGGTATGAACCTCACAGCTTTATAATTTGCAATATCTGCAAACCATGGAGCTTTCTGAATGGCAAAGAGTTGCTCATCTGGGAAAGTCTCAGAGATCTCAGTAGAAGGGAGGGACGCCCCAGCTACTGGTTCTATTCGGGACAGATGATCAGCTACTTGGTTCTCTGTCCCTTTTCTGTCTCTTATTTCTATATCAAACTCTTGCAGAAGCAACACCCATCTTATGAGCCTGGGT
Organism: Arachis stenosperma; assembly: GCF_014773155.1. Lineage (NCBI taxonomy): Eukaryota > Viridiplantae > Streptophyta > Magnoliopsida > Fabales > Fabaceae > Arachis > Arachis stenosperma. The sequence goes on along the minus strand of NC_080383.1, from coordinate 17,773,921 downwards.
TTTGAATCCTGCTTTGTGAGTAAGTACTTAAGAGCAGCATGGTCAGTGTACACAATCACTTTTGATCCTACTAGATAGGATCTAAACTTATCAATGGCATAGACCACTGCAAGTAGCTCTTTTTCTGTGGTTGTGTAATTCTTCTGTGCATCATTTAGAACACGGCTAGCATAATAAATGACATGCAGAAGCTTGTTATGCCTCTGTCCCAACACTGCACCAATGGCATGGTCACTGGCATCACACATTAGTTCAAATGGCAATGTCCAGTCTGGTGCAGAGATGACTGGTGCTATGACCAGCTTAGCTTTCAGGGTCTCAAATGCCTGCATACACTGTATGTCAATCACAAATGGTGTGTCAGCAGCTAGCAGGTTGCTCAGAGGTTTTGCAATTTTCGAAAAATCCTTTATAAACCTTCTGTAGAATCCTGCATGCCCCAGAAAGCTTTTGATTGCCTTAACATTGGCAGGTGGTGGTAATTTTTCAATTACCTCTACCTTTGCCTTATCCACCTCTATTCCCTTGCTTGAAATTTTGTGCCCAAGGACAATTCCTTCAGTCACCATAAAGTGACATTTCTCCCAGTTTAAAACCAGGTTTGTCTCTTGGCACCTTTTCAGGACAAGTGCTAGGTGGTTAAGACAGGAGCTAAATGAGTCTCCATATACTGAGAAGTCATCCATGAAGACTTCCAGGAATTTCTCCACCATATCAGAGAAGATGGATAGCATGCATCTCTGAAAGGTTACAGAAGCATTACACAGACCAAAAGGCATTCTCCTGTAGGCAAACACGCCAGAAGGGCAAGTAAATGATATTTTCTCTTGGTCTTGAGGATCTACTACAATTTGGTTGTAGCCTGAATAGCCATCCAAAAAGCAGTAATAATCATGACCAGCTAGTCTTTCTAGCATTTGGTCTATGAATGGTAAAGGAAAATGATCCTTTCTGGTGACTGTATTGAGCCTTCTGTAGTCAATACACATACGCCACCCTGTGACTATTCTTGTAGGAACCAGTTCATTTTTTTCATTATGAACTACTGTCATGCCTCCCTTTTTGGGGATAACTTGGACAGGGCTCACCCAGGGGCTATCAGAAATAGGATAAATAATCTCAGCCTCTAGTAATTTAGTGACCTCTTTCTGCACCACCTCCTTCATGGCTGGATTTAGCCGCCTTTGTGGTTGGACCACTGGTTTGGCATTATCCTCCAATAAGATCTTGTGCATGCATCTTACTGGGCTAATGCCCTTAAGATCACTTATGGACCACCCAAGAGTTGTCTTGTGTGTCCTTAGCACTTGAATCAGTGCTTCCTCTTCCTGTGGACTTAAAGCAGAGCTTATAATCACTGGAAAAGTGTCACCCTCTCCCAGAAATGCATACTTCAGGGATGGTGGTAGTGGTTTGAGTTCAGGTTTGGGAGGCTTATCCTCCTCCTGAGGAATTTTCAAAAATTCTTTTGTTTCCTCTGGTTCTTCCTGATCAGGCTGAGCATCCTTGAAGATGTCCTCAAGCTCTGATTCTAGACTTTCAGTCATATTAATCTCTTCCACCAAAGAGTCAATAATGTCAGCGCCCATGCAGTCATTTGGTGTGTCTGGATGCTGCATAGCTTTTACAGCATTCAACTTGAACTCATCCTCATTGACTCTCAGGGTTACTTCCCCTTTTTGTACATCAATGAGAGTTCGTCCAGTTGCTAGGAAAGGTCTTCCTAGAATGAGAGTTGCACTCTTGTGCTCCTCCATTTCCAGCACTACAAAGTCAGTTGGAAAGGCAAATGGCCCAACCTTGACAATCATGTCCTCAATTATTCCTGATGGATATTTAATGGAGCTATCAACAAGTTGGAGGCATATCCGGGTTGGTTTGACTTCTTCAGTCAACCCAAGCTTTCTGATAGTGGATGCAGGTATTAGATTGATGCTTGCTCCAAGGTCACACAGGGCTGTCTTGGTGCAAGCACCTTCTAATGTGCATGGTATCATAAAGCTTCCTGGATCTTGAAGCTTTTCTGGTAAGCTTTTCAGAATGACTGCACTGCATTCTTCAGTGAGAAAAACTTTTTCAGTTTCTCTCCAATCCTTCTTATGACTTAAGATCTCTTTCATGAACTTAGCATAAGAAGGTATTTGCTCAAGTGCCTCTGCAAACGGAATCTTTATTTCAAGAGTCCTTAGATAGTCTGTAAAGCGGGCAAATTTCTTATCCTGTTCCGCTTGGCGGAGTATCTGAGGATAAGGCATCTTGGCTTTATATTCTTCAACCTTAGTTGCTGCAGGTTTATTTCCTACAGAAGTGGTTGGAGAAGCCTGCTTAAGGGGGTTGTTATCAGCACTTGCAAGTGTCTGACCCCTTTGTGGCATTTGAACGCCAGGATTGGGTGCTTTTTGTGTGTTTAACGCCAGATTGCAACCCTTTTCTGGTGTTTGAACGCCAGAAGTGGCTACCCATTGGGCGTTTAACGCCACTTTCTTACCCTTTTCTGGCGTTTGAACGCCAGAATCATTCCTCTCTGGGCTCTTACTGTCTTCAGAGGGATTTTGGGTAGTTGGTTGGTCATCCTCTGTCAGTTGTTCCTTTCTTAGCTTTCTGCTGCTTTGAGTTGATACATTCAATGTCTTCCCACTCCTTAATTTAACAGCTTGGCATTCTTCTGTTATCTGTTTAGATAGTTGCTGTCTTGTCTGATTCAATTGTGCTTCCATATTCTTGTTAGCATTTTTAGTGTCTTGGAGCATCTCTTTAAATTCTGCTAATTGTTTTGTCATAAAGAGTAATTGCTGATTAAGCTCAACCATCTGTTCTTGAGGGTTAGGATCAGTAGTTACTTCCATAGCTTCTTCTTTTATAGAGGACTCACTGCTTGAGTATAAATGTTGATTTCTAGCAACCGTATCTATGAGCTCTTGAGCCTCTTCAATCGTCTTCCTCATGTGTATAGATCCACCAGCTGAGTGGTCTAAAGACATCTGAGCTTTTTCTGTAAGCCCATAGTAGAAGATGTCTAACTGTACCCACTCTGAAAACATTTCAGAGGGGCATTTTCTTAGCATACCTCTATACCTCTCCCATGCATTATAAAGGGATTCATTATCCTCTTATTTAAAGCCTTGGATGTCCAGCCTTAGCTGTGTCATCCTTTTTGGAGGGTAAAATTGATTCAGAAATTTGTCTGATAACTGTCTCCATGTTTTTATGCTTGCTGTGGGTTGGTTATTCAACCACCTCTTAGCTTGATCTTTTACAGCAAATGGAAACAGTAATAGTCTGTAGACATCCTGATCCACCTCTTTATCATGTACTGTGTCAGTAATTTGTAAGAACTGTGCCAGAAACTCAGTAGGTTCTTCCTGTGGAAGACCGGAATACTGGCAATTTTGCTGTACCATGATAATGAGTTGAGGATTTAGCTCAAAGCTGCTTGCTTTGATGGGAGGTATACAGATGCTACTCCCATATGCAGTTGTAATGGGGTTAGCATATGACCCCAGAGTCCTTCTGGACTGCTCAATTCCACTTAGGTCCATGATAGAGAAAGGAAAATGATATGGATTGCCAGTAGATTATTATTTTTTTTATTTTTTTTTAGCCGAAAATATAAAATAAAATCAATGGAAAATAGAAAAAAAATTCAAAAACCAAAATAGAATAAAATCAAAGCAAATTGAAAACTAAATTAAAAAGATTTTGGAATTAGCAATTAAAAATATATGATTGAAAATTTGTTTTGAAAAGGATTTGATTTTTTTTTGAAATTAGGAGAGAGAAAAACAACAAAATGACACCAAACTTAGAATTTTTAAAAAAATCAACACAAATTTTCGAAAACCTAAAGGAAAACACAAAGAAGACACCAAACTTAGAAATTTTAAATATCAAAAAGGGACTAAGGACATGCAAATTCGAAAATTAAAAGAAAAACAAAAGCATGCAATTGACACCAAACTTAAAATATGAAACTACACTCAAATAAAAGACTCTAAACCAACAAAAATAAAACAGTCCTAATCTAAGCAACAAGATAAACCGTCAGTTGTCCAAACTCGAACAATCCCCGGCAACGGCGCCAAAAACTTGGTGCACGAAATTGAAATCACACTTTCGCAATCCCACACAACTAACCAGCAAGTGCACTGGGTCGTCCAAGTAATACCTTACGTGAGTAAGGGTCGATCCCACGGAGATTGTCGGCTTGAAGCAAGCTATGGTTATCTTGTAATTCTTAGTCAGGATATCAAAAATTATCAGGATTGATTGTGAAAAGCAAAAGAACATGAAATAAGTACTTGTTTTGCAGTAATGGAGAATAGGTTGAGGTTTTGGAGATGCTCTGTCTTCTGAACCTCTACTTTCCTACTGTCTTCTTCTTCAAACACGCAAGGATCCTTCCATGGCAAGCTGTATGTAGGGTTTCACCGTTGTCAATGGCTACCTCCCATCCTCTCAGTGAAAATGTTCAACGCGCTCTGTCACAGCACGGCTAATCATCTGTCGGTTCTCAATCGGGTCGGAATAGAATCCAGTGATTCTTTTGCGTCTGTCACTAACGCCTAACCCTCAGGAGTTTGAAGCTCGTCACAGTCATTCAATCCTTGAATCCTACTCAGAATACCACAGACAAGGTTTAGACCTTCCGGATTCTCTTGAATGCCGCCATCAATTCTAGCTTATACCACGAAGATTCCGATTAAAGAATCCAAGAGATATCTACTCAATCTAAGGTAGAACGGAGGTGGTTGTCAGGCACACGTTCATAGTTGAGAATGATGATGAGTGTCACGGATCATCACATTCATTAGGTTTAAGAACAAGTGATATCTTGGAATGGAAGCAAGCATGATTGAATGAAAAACAGTAATAATTGCACTAATCCATCAAGACACAGCAGAGCTCCTCACCCCCAACCATGGGGTTTAGAGACTCATGTTGTAGAAGATACAATGAGAAACGTGTAAAGTGTCATGAGGTACAGATACAATGTTAAAAGGTCCTATTAATAGTGAACTAGTAACCTAGGGTAAACAGAAATGAGTAAATGACGTAAAAATCCACTTCTGGGTCCACTTAGTGTGTGCTTGGGCTGAGCATTGAAGCTTTCATGTGTAGAGACTTTTTCTGGAGTTAAACGCCAGCTTTTATGCCAGTTTGGGCGTTTAACTCCAATTTTTATGCCACTTCCAGCGTTAAACGCTGGGAATTCTGAAGCTGATTTGCAACGCCAGTTTGGGCCATCAAATCTCGGGCAAAGTATGGACTATTATACATTTCTGGAAAGCCCAGGATGTCTACTTTCTAACGCCGTTGTGAGCGCGCCAATTGGGCTTTTGTAGCTCTAGAAAATCCACTTCGAGTGCAGGGAGGTCAGAATCCAACAGCATCTGCAGTCCTTTTAGCCTCTGAATCAGATTTTTCCTCAGATCCCTCAATTTTAGCCAGAAAATACCTGAAATCACAGAAAAACACACAAACTCATAGTAAAGCCCAGAAAAGTGAATTTTAACTAAAAACTAATAAAAATGTAATAAAAACTAACTAAAATATATTAAAAACATACTGAAAACAATGCCAAAAAGCGTATAAAATATCCACTCATCAGGGTCACATGATAAAAGAGGAGGACAGTGCATCTGAAGCATCTCTTAATATTATTGCATAGTGACGTAAGCACTTAGGTCATAGAGCACCAACAATGTAGCTGGTGCAAGAAATCAAACATTGACGTAAGCAATGACGTCATAAGAAGGGTAAGGATGGGAATTGTCCATCAAACTCAACCATTATAAATAGAGTGCTTAGGCAATTGTAGAAAGGTATCAGAAAACAGAAATCAGAAGGCTAAGAGTACTTATATGATAGGAGAGCAAGGAGGAAGTTGCCGAGGCGATTCTGTAGTCTGACAAAAGAATTCCCTTAGGAAAAAATAGTTTTAAACTCCCCTCTGGAGTTAATATCTATAATCTCCCCTCTGGAGATAAAAACATCTTATGTAAAATATACTAAATAAAGAAAGTTTTTCTCCAGAAAGGTACGCCTTTATCCTAATCTCTTAGTTATGAATTATTTAGAAAGCTTAGAATTAACGGAAGAATCTGATTATTATAGATTATCTGCCTTATTAGATAATGAAAAACAGGTTGTTCTAAAAACAGAATTAAATCTCAAATCAAATGAAAATTTTAATAAACAAAATCTTTTAAAAGAAGTTTTTAATAGAAAAAATATAATATACTATGGAAAAATTCAACTTGAAGCCCCTATAAAGATAAAATCCGCCAATGGAGAACTTGAAATAGCTTTGATAAATGATGAAGAATTGAATAAACAGATTGAGAAAATTAAGGATCAACAAAAAAGATCTAAAATTGGATGGATTCATATTAGTACTATACAAGTTTTAATCAAATCTACATATATGAAAGGAATTAATTCACCAATAAGCTTAGCAATCTGTGACAAAAGAATTACTGATGACCCAATAGATCAAATAATTGGAATTGTTCATGGAAACTTGGCAAACGTAAATGTTAAATTCAATGCCCATCTTGGATACGCTATACCTTTATCAACTGAAAATCTTGGAAGATCTATAAGTTTGGCTTATAAATTTCATAGAAAGAATCTAATGGAACAAGATGACGAACCATTTTCAATTACATATGCAATAAATTATGCTTTAACAAATAGCCATCATAGTATAATATTTAAAAACAGAGAAAGAATTTATGTTGATGAATTATTTCAGAAAAATGTAAAAATAGAAATACCAAGATATAAAGCTATTGAAAACCCAGTTCTATTATTAAAAGAACCATCAGGAAAATTAGTTTCATCGAATTTTCAAATAAGAAAATCCAAAATTAATAGCCCTTTAAGTTTATCTAAGTTAAAAATTAAAGAAGAAAATTCTGAAATAAAAGAACTAACAAAAAAGGTTGAAAAATTAAATGAAACCCTAAACACTAAATTATGACAATAAATAAAGAAGAAATATATGTAACTTATCAAGACAAGAAACAAGAGCTCTTTGAAAGAAAAAATCATTTGAATTATTTACAGTTTTCTGAAATAAATCAAAGAGCATTTGAAGCCCTAAAAATAATCTATGACAAGTTGAAAAGAGAAGTTGAAGAGTTAGAAAAATTAATAGAATCTCTAGAAAATAGTGATGAATCAATGATAGAGTTTGCAGAAATTTTAAAATAAATAATGAAGCATAAAAAGATTGAAAAACCAGAAAATAAAATAAAAAGAAAAAGGACGAGAAAATTAAAAAGTAAAATAAAGGAGTATAAAAAGGAATTAAATAATCTTCAGATTGAAATTGATGATCTTATAATAAAAAGGATAGAAATAAGAATAAATATAAACAAGTTAGATTTAAACTTAAAAAATTTATAAATGCCTGGAAAACCATATTATGACTTAAAAGAATTAAAGCTGTTGAAAGAAAAAATGGAGAATGAAATTGAAAAATTAAACAGATATTTAGAAACAAGAGAAAGTGTAGAAATAAAAGAAGTTATTGAGAATTTAAGAAATTATATTAAAGAAAAAGACAAACAGATAAAAGATTTTATATACAATTATCCATGCAAAAAAGAATATTATAAACTAAAACAAGATTGAAAAGTTATAAATCAAAATTATAAATATACATCAAGGACTAGTAATAAATGTAAGAGAAATAGTAGAAATGGTCAATACTTTAGATTATAAATTTGCAAATTGTTTTTATCAAAATCTTTTAAATAAAGCACCACCAATTGAATCCATACAAATTATAAACTTATTCAAAGTAAAATTTGAAGAGTTAATAGAAATTTCGAAAAAGAAATTAAAAGAAAAGTCGACGTTAAAAAATTGGTATCAGAGCCAAGTTAACGATTAAGGGTAACACTTTTTCTTTAAACAACACTTTTAGTGATACGCTTTTAAATCAATAAAACAAAAATCTGTAAATCTGTATAAAAATACATCTTTACGGTAGATGGACCTTAACTAAATTGATGTCCAAATGCATAATTATTCAAAATGGCATAATTTATATATTATTTATATTAGTTTTGTAGTTCATTCTTTATATTTGAATATAATATATTTAATTATTTGAAAAGTTTATATAAATATTATAATAATATAAAAATATAAATGTATACAAATTATAAAAATAATATCAGGATGATTTTAGTTCAATTAGAGGAGCGAGAATGATGTATCTCTGCCTACTCTACTTAGTCATCTTAATTTTTAAACAAAGAAAAAAATATTATGTTTTTATTATATTAAATACACACTCTCAGTATTGACTTTTAAAGTCCAAAACAACACATTTTCTTTTACTAATAGTATATCACTTTCTTAAACTTATTATTAACAATTCATTATTTTCAAATTATTTATTTATAATTTAAAAAATCAGACAAGATAATCGACCGATTCAACTGGAAATCGACGATGACCAATCCAATTTCAACAAAAAAACAAAATATTATAAAAAATTGGTCAAAGAGTCAATTAACACCTTTCATTCTAGAGACGTTATTATAAAAAGCGTCTTTAACTAAAATTATGTCGTCTAAACGTATAATTATTAAAAATAGCATAATTTATGTATTATTCATATTACTTTTGTAATTATTTTTTATATATAGTTGATTAAAATATATTTATATTATTTGAAAAGTTTATATAAATATTATTTTATAATATAAAAGTATACATGTATACAAACTATAGGAAGTATAAAAATAAAAATTGTTATAAAAACATTAAAAATAAGTTATTATGTATTATATTTTTGTATAAATATATATATTATTTAACTCAATTTTAATTATATTTATATTTTAATATATATTATATTATATATAAGAGAAATTATCCACATACAAGTATTTTTTATGGAGGTCACTCAGATAAAGATGTCTAAAACGTCTTTTTTTAAAGATGTTTCTATGTTATGTTTTAATTGGTTTCTGTATAATTTATTCGGTGTTCCTCATCACATATTATTAAATTCCTCAAGAGATTTTCTTTCCAAAACCAATAAAAAACATTTAATTTGGACTAAAACAAAAAAAAATAATAAATTAACTATTAGATTTTTTTAAAAGATTATTTACATAAAAAAATATATCACATTCATCAATATATATACATAAAACAAGCTCTTAAAATTTTTATAAATAAAAAATAATTAATTTTTATTCGTATAATATATAAAACAATTACTATATTATTATTATATTATAGGTTAAAATTTACTAATTGAAATTTTGTTTTTATTTTTAATATAAGCATTAGAAATAAATAAATTTTTTATAACAAGATGTAATGTAACAAAATATATATAATATTAATTAATTTTTAAAAAAATTCTAAAAAGATGGTTTTTTCTAATAAAGTGTTATTAAAAAATTAACATTATAAAAACTAATTTTAACCAATATGATATAATAGGTTATTAAATATATTTAATACAAAACACATTGAATATAAATTTTTATTGAGTTTAAATTTTAAATAATTTTTAATTGAATTTCGAATATTTTTATTTTAAAGAATTAGAATATTTTAACATCATTTTTTCGTATCTTTTTAATTGAGTCTTTGATTTTTTAAATTATAAACTTTATTTATAATTAAGAGTAATATTTTAACACCACCAATTAGTCACACATATAAAAATACAAGAACAATTCTATTGTTATAATTATAATCTAACTTTATAAGCAATACAATACAATAAAACTATATATAAGTAATATAACTAAATTTTATCTACATCTATAATCACATTTCATAAATAATATAATTAAATTATATTTATGTTTATAATTAAAATATGAATAAAAATACAAAAAAATATCAGGATGCTTAATTTTTTTCGTTCATAATTTTTTTATTATTTTTGTTGTGAAAATTTTAATTATTTTAATAATTAATTATTTTTAAAAAAAAGATAACTGAATAACACAAAAAAGTCTTATTAAGAGTAATTTATTTATATATGATTAAAAAATAATTGAATAATTATATACGATAAAAAATTAATATTATTAAAAAATAAAAATAAAATTTATTTTAAAATTAAAAATAAAGTTTATTTAAAAATAAAATTAAAAATCATGAGTTTTTTTCTTTTTTCCAAAATTTATCTACGAGTAATTCTATAAATATTTTATGATAAACAAAAATATTAAACTCGTACTAAAATTTATTCTAATAAAATTTATTTTTATTCTACTAAACGTAAAATAAATTATTGAAAAGAATTTTGTTTCCTCCATTAGAAAAGAATGATAAACTTCCATACTTCTATTATGTTATGGCAATAATTTGGCCTGTTATTTTTTAATGTACATAATAATAATAATAATAATAATAATAATAATAATAATAATAATAATAAAAAACAAGTATATCACAGTAAAAAAGGAAGTATGTCACCAAATAATTTATCATTCCGAATTATATATGAATCAAATTGATAATATGAGGGCTAATACTACAAAAATCGATAACAAGGTTAGGGACTTACAAAACCTTTCTTAAGATCATAGAAAAAAAAACCGTTTATATTTGTGTGATATATAAAACAATTATCATATTATTATTATTACCTTATATATATATATGAGCAAAAAAAGTCCAACTATTTTAAAGTAAAATTTTCTTTTAATATTTGATTAAATGTTCTTGTATTTAGTACTTTTTTTTTCACTTCCTATTTTTCACTTCCTTAATTTCAAAAATGTATAAAATTATTGTGTTAAATTGATTTGAAGTTAAATAAAAATATTGTATTGAATTTGTTTTAAAAAATATTATAGAACTAATTTTTTTTCAATAAATCAATATTTTAGACAAAAATTTAATTTTTATACTATTAAAATTTATAGCTTAGGATTTAAAATTTAATATTTAGAATTAAGGATGTTGGGGCAAAAAATAATTAATTTCGTTAGTGTCAGCATTGAACTTGTTTTAATATTAAATTAAAATAACTAACAAAACTACTGTTAGAAACTTTTTGACTATTTAATAAAAAAAAAAATGAATAGTCAAAATAAATGAGTAAGTCTCATATTAATTACCCCAGAAACAAAAGTTATTTATACTCTGACCATAACTTTCCCTTTTCATCCAAGGTGAGACTTTATACCTCTCAGAACTTATATATAGTGCACAATCATAATAATATTGCAGTAAAATCTAATAGAAGTCTCAATCCCGGTTCAATAATCTTAGGAGTGGAAGCTTAGGAGGGCAGTTTGTAAGTAGTGTTATGAAGACAAAATAACTGAAGTGAGGAATTTGGAAATAATAAAGAATTAAGAAAAGAAAGAAGACAGAGGAAGTTGGTTAGTTTGTTAAGCTTGGCGGGAAAGTTAGTTGGAGATATTTTATGATTGGTTATCGATGAGAATGAAGTAGTACTAGTATATAAGGTGGTAGTGGAGTCAGAGTGTGTGTATTTTGCGCTCTCTTGAAATAATTCTGATTTCTCTCTCTCTCTCTCTCTTCTCCAATTCATTCTCATTCCATTTCTTCCATCTTTCTCTGTTTCTTCAATCATGAGCGACCTTGGGGACAAGTATTTGGCGTTAGCAGCTGTGATTCTCGCTATTCTCCTCTGGAAAGGCTATCAAAAATTAAAGAGTTGGGCAATGCAACGGGAATTGGACCGGCGATGGGGCGGTGGCGGCAACCGCAACCGAGCAGGTCATCATCCACGCGGTGCTGATCTTGAGCAGGGAGCCCGAGGGGGCGGTGGCAACGGAGCAGGTCGAGGTGGCGGTGGCAACGGAGCAGGTCGAGGTGGCGATGGCAACGGAGCAGGTCGAGGTGACGATGGCAACGGAGCAGGTCAAGGTGGCGACGATGGCAACGGAGCAGGTCGAGGTGGAGGTGGCGATGGCAACGGAGCAGGCCGAGGTGGCGATGGCAACGGAGCAGGTCGAGGTGGCGGTGGCGATGGCAACGGATCAGGTGGCGGTGGCGACGGTAACGGAGCAGGCGGAGGTGGCGATGGCAACGGAGCAGGCGGAGGTGGCAATGGCAACGGAGCAGGTCGAGGTGGCGGTGGCGATGGCAACGGATCAGGTGGCGGTGGCGATGGTAACGGAGCAGGCGGAGGTGGCGATGGCAACGGAGCAGGCGGAGGTGGCAATGGCAACGGAGCAGGCCGAGGTGGCGATGGCGATGGCAACGGATCAGGTGGCGGTGGCGATGGCAACGGAGCAGGTGGAGGTGGCGATGGCAACGGAGCAGGTCATCATCCAGACGGTGCTGATCCTGAGCGGGCAGGCCAAGGTGGCGATGGCATTCAAGAAGCTGACTTATGCCACCATCAACTTCCCGATAGTGAGTGAATTTTTGCATGAAATTCTTGATTCCATTTAAGTTGCATGCTATACGTACATTGTGATGATAATTCTTGATTGAATAGGATCCTCAAATGAAGCTCCAAGAACTGCTCAAAAAGTAAAAGAAAGCGATGCAGCAGAAGAGTAAGTTGTTGGTGATATCAATTGACATGCTTCATGTTATTCCCTTGTGCCAACCAATTCCATATTCATTTTATGTTACTATTAATGCAGATACGAAGTGAGCGGCAAATTGAAGGCTAAGAGTGGTCTATACAATTTGACTGTTGTCCTTCTCAAGCTTTTGGCACGAAAGAAACCAAGTGATGATGAGCAGCAGGGCGTATCTTCTGAGCCTTTGTTGAATGCTGTTGTTTAATCACCCAACTACATTACATTCTTTTAGTCTACTCTTTCTATCTCTCTACGTGCACATTTAATTTCTTGCAAGAACTCCTCGTAAATAAGCACGCCTCCCATTATTGTTTACATACATTTTCTTCATAATACATGACGGTTTTTTTGAGCTATACTTGCTTCTTTTATATTTCTTTCATTTATTTACTGCTTCTTTGGTCTTTACATATGATGGATTATTATTGCCTTCTTACTGCAAAATACATGCATAAATGAAATTGTGTACATATCAAATAGAATGTGATTAATTCTTATGTATCTCTCTCGGATACGTGGGTTTGACTTTCGTTTTGTGTCAACATTGGACAGAGTTATTTTTTTCTTTCAAATCGATAATGGATAAAAAAAGGGACAATTATTTACTACGTCTAAGATGAACAAGTAAAAAAGGCAACACAAAAAATGAAATCCTGTATTTTATCCAATTAATCAGTAGCCACTACTAATTAGTAGGTACAAAACCCTGGAATAGCGGGTAGATAGATTGGATTGATGCTGTTCAATCCCAATCCATAATTATCTGCTAATGTGCCTCTTGGCCAGTCACAAAGGGTAGGGAAAATATTTTAGGTAGATAAATAAAAGGTGTCAGACACCCTCTCAATTTTTTTTTCTAATTAAATTTGATATGAACTTCATTAATTTAAAATTTAATTGTCTTACATATATATTTTTTTATTTTTTAAAACTCATTTTCTTTACTTTTATGTCTAAGTATACAAAAGATATGCATTAAAAAGTGATGCAAATAATACATCTCTAATTTTCCCCTCCTCTTATGCGAAGCTAAATCACTATATAATATTGGATGAATTACAGATTTATATCTCCCATTATTCTTGTTTCGGTTTGGCTAGAGTACAATTTGAATTAATAATGGTAATTTAGTAATGGTGCACAAAAGTAGCTGCACCTTAAAAAAAACCCACATTCAAATCACTAAAAATGTAAGATCTGTTCATAATAAATGTCATACGTAATAATAAAAATAGATTCATGTATGTAAAATTGTAGTAAGATAGTATCCTTATAGGGTGATGTTAGGTAACCAAAAAATAATTAAAATATAAAAATATCACATAAAAATTCTCATTCTTTTGATAAACAAGTGATATACATTTTTTTATTATTTATTTTCATTATCACTCATTATTTTATTTTACTGTATGTTTAGAGTCATTAATATTATTTCCAAAATCAATTTCAATTTCTCCCAAATTAAATTTCTAATATCTCTCAATCACATTAATATCTATTAAAATGCAATAATTCTTTGCAAAAATTATGAAAATTAAATTAAAAAATTTTAACAACTTCTACTATACAACTTATTTTACATATAGACTATTAAAAAATAAAACATAAAATATAAACAAAAATTTAAAAATAAAATTTTAAAAATAATTATTAATTCGTTATATTAAAATTAATAAACAAGCATAAATATAAATATTAAAATAATTAAAATCATGACCTATTAGTGCACATATGAGATAATTTAAAAAATACAATAAGATGTATAATTTAAAATTTGATAATATTAATTATAAAAATTTATTAATTATAGACATCATATAGGTATAAAATTATGAATATTATGAGTACAAATTATAGATGTTATTAACATGAAATAATGGATGTTATGTGTATGAATCTATGGATGTTATGAGTAAATTTATCAATTGAATAAATTAATTTAAGAATTTGATATTTTTTAAAATTCAATTATGATCAAATTTAAAAACATCTGTGTTAATTTTATAGTTACTTATGCAATAACTAGAAAATGATATGTGTATGGATGTAATATCTAATAAACATGAATTTAATTTATAGATGTTAGTTGTATGTAATTATGGATGTTATGTATATAAACGTATGAATGTTATGTGTATGAACTTAGTTAGTACAATATAATTATAAATACACATAAAAGCACACAAAAAAATTAAAACAGTTTTTATCATACCTCATCAAAGCTAGTGTAGTTTTTCATATTCTCGAAAATTGATTGACCGGCAATAACCTCGTCGAGTGAGTCCATCTGTTGTTCAAATTCTTCAACACTTTATACCCTAGGTACCGTATTAAGGTCGAATTCAAATGCCATATTATTTGTAATGATAAAGATGATTTCTTATAAAATTTTTTGACCTATTCTAATTGTGTTTGCAATGGTATTAGAGTTGTGAATTTTGAATGAAAATAATTGAATTAACAGAAACAAAATCATATTAGAGTATATTAGAGTAGCAGATTTTGTATCTCTCCATTGAATGATGATGAATGACTTAAAAAAATAGAAAATTAATTACAATAAAAAACGATAATAATAATAATAATAAAATAAAAAAGCATATATAATAATAATCAATTACAATTATTGAATTAATGTGATATTATCATATTTCTATTAGGCGAAAGAATAAAGCAAGAATTAATTACAATAATAAATCATAACCGTTATTAAATATTATTATTAATCTTTATATGAACATACCAAAAGAACTATATATGCTATTACGTGTGTCTTAGGATAATTAATGTCATATAATTATTTTTATTTTATTCTTAAATATAAAAATTAAATTATAAAAAAATATTAAGTATTAATTATAAAAATATCTAATAACAAAGAATATAAATAAAAGAAAGAATTCACGTTATTGTAACGGCTAGGATCACCTCCACATGCACTTAATCAATTATATATGAACAAAAATGTAATCATTGTTGGTTATTAACTTATTATATCAACTTATACTCCTTCGTTGTTTATTCAAGTCATTAATTCTCATTTTAGTGCATGTCTACTTAACATTTAAAAATAGTTAGAATCTTTCGCTAGAAATATTAAATTGATGTGAACCAATTTAATTTTTATATTTTAGTGAATAAAATGAGTCTCATCAATACAACTTTATTTAACAAAAATATTATGTAATAATATTTGTTAAAATTAATTTATTAATATATTTTTTATAATAATATGAGTAAACATTTAAAGATGTTTAGGAAAAAATTAAATAATAACATCTTTATCACCATTTCCATTACATTATTCTACATTTACACTCTTCTCACCTTCCTTTATGTTAGTATTTTGACAATACTTATAAATAAAAATGGATTCTTGCCCTAACTTAGAAGAGTGTTAGGTCAACAATTTTTGTGATTTGTAATCATCAAATAGTTTTTAATGATAATTTTAATGGTGTGAGATTAGTATGAAATTTTATCTAATGACTTACTTTTCTTTGTTAATTACATACTATCCAAAATTTAATAAAATTGCTGCTCCTAGACTTTTTCTAATGTTAATGAATGCAGCGCAATGAGTGGGAGATTGAGTGTTGTGCTTCACAAGCTTTTGGCAAGAAAGACATCGCCAAGTGGGCAGCAGAGCCTAGCTTCTGAACCTTTGTTACGTTGAATAATGCAAGACCTGCTGGTTAATTAAGCTACACGCTCTATATCTCTTTGTACCTACTCTATCTGCCTATCTGTACGTACATTTTAATTTCTTGCAAAAACTTGTTTACATACGTTTCATTCATTTGTTCATAATCCATAAGGGTTTTTGAGGTATACTTGCTTCTTTTATATTTTCTTTCATTCATTTACTCTTTTGATTTGCTGCTTGTTTGGTCTTACTCAAAACACATGCATAAATGAGATTGTGTAGATCAAATAGAATGTGATTGAAAAAAGAGAAATTATTGCAGTAGCAGCTTATACACTACATTATTCTGATCAATAATAACTAATTACAAAATATCTGTAACTAACTTCCCCGCCAAGCTTAACAAACTAACAAACTTTGCTGCCTTCTTACAAAGTAGGCTCTTAAGCTTCCACTATTAATACTATTCACGCTAAGTTCCCTGTGGAATAACTAATTAACGCTTTGATTCTCTTATCAGAACACTACATCATTTTCTCAAAATTTGTTTGGGAAGCGGGAAGCCCAAAGAGGGGACTTGTCTTTCATGTTTAAATTGATAGCCAAGTTATGTGCTCTTCCAAATCTAGCTATATTTTAAAATTATTTAATTGATGGGATAATAAAATTAAATTTTATAGGTTAAATCTCTTTTAATAATATATTTTCCACATATTAAAAAAAAAAAAGGTAAGAAATATCTTCCAACAAAAAATATAAAATATAATGAAGAGTACATTATCGGATAATATATATTATTGATTATGTTTGTAATGTAATTCTAAATTTCTTTATATATATATGCGCGTGCCAAGAATATTCTAAAATAAATCAAAAGATATTTTGGAATGAAATTAAATTATCATATTCGTTCGTTAAATCGTAAACTTGAATTTAAAACTTAAAATTGACTATGTAAAATAATGACTAAATTAATAAAGTGATTTTTACCATCTCTAAAATTAATGTACCTATCCAGTTTTTTAACCTAAATACTTTACACTCAGAATAATAACGTCAAAATTTTGACCCATGTATTTATTAGCAGTGGATTGATTAGCATGCTTGAACATGGCTAGAACCAATAATAAGATGCTTGTTTTCAATTGTAAAATTAATAGTAAAATCTTTGACACTCATCCAACAAGATCAATAAAACAAATGAATTATTTCTGTAACAAAACACATTAAAATATGAAATTAAAATATAAAATGATCAGATACTTATTCGTTTTTAGTATCTACCAGTAAATAAGTTTTTTTCTATCAAAATCGAGTCAGTCAACTAATTAATTAAGAGATCAAATAAGAATAATGCTATATATTTAAATTTTTTTATTAACTAAATTTAATAAAGTTAGTCTAACATAACTAAAATTAATTATGATTAACATTATTTTAAGTCTTATTATTTAATTTATTTGAACTTGATTTATAAATAGTTTTATTAGATAGATAATAACTTTTGTAAACAATAAAAAAAATAACCATCTAATTAAAAATAAAGAACATAATCATCTGCATACTTATTGAATTGAACATTCGACATATTTATTATTCACATTGTTTAGTATTTTCATTGTCTACCTATATTTTTCTTTTATAAAAAGAATTAAATGTGTAGCATTACTCGATCAAAAATACATATTTTTAATATTCAGTTATATTTGTCTTTTACTTTCTAATAATATAAAACAACTATATTATATATATGAACAAAAAGACAAATGAATATTTCTGTAACAAAACACATTAAAATATGAAACGATCACACACACATATATTCTCTCTAAAATAATATGTAAGTTATTTTTTTTGATGTATTATATTCTAATGGGAGTTATTTTTTTTGATGTATTATATTCTAATGGGTGTTTATTTATTTTACAAGTCATATAATCAAACTTGAGAAATAAATAAAAAGCAATATTATATTATCAATATAATAAATTTTTTTGAATAATTTATCAATAATATTTAAAAATATTAACTTAAAATATGATATTAAATTACTAATTAAATTAAAGGTATTGAATTGTGAACTAAAAATATTGATGAATAATATAAACTAAAATTGCTGAAATTTAAACATTTTTCATAAATAAATAAAAGATAAACATACATTGGAAGAAGGATACAGTATTGCAAGTTTATTGCTTGTAACTGCATGTATCTGAATAAAAACACGACAAAGTATTATTCATATTTCTATAATATATCTAACATAATCTAAGAATAACTAACGATACTGTTAACTTAATTAAAAAAACGAAGAAGAGAAATGCAGGATAAGCAATGAGAAGAAATAAAATAAGAATAAGGAAGAGCCAGGGAAGGAATTCAACAAAGTCGAGATTGTGGTTCAAAAGAAAAGAAAGAAAACGACTATGACATGTCACATTCGTTTTCAGGTGCATATTAGACTCTACGGCCACCGTCACTGCCAAGAGGACAGCCGCAAAAGCAAAAACCGCAGAAGTTGTAAACCAACCCCACCGAAGATACAAGTCAAATTTGGTTTTATTGTAAAAAGATAAGGCACGGGTAACTTCTGCTAAGAAGGCAGAGAACAAGAAGAAGAAGAAGGAAAATGTATAAAAAGTAACGACAATGTTGGTGCAACCAAAATTGATGTTGTTATGCGACTGTTTAGGGGTCCATAGCAAACCCATTAAAGCTCCCGAAGCCAAAAAAGTGTTCAACTTTACCATGCCCTTACAAGTTTTGGCAACTATAGAACTAAATGGAGAAGGAGAACTCATTTTTGTAAACCACATAACTAAATGCTCAACTCACTTGCTTTTAAACCTTAAGGTTTAGAACCATTCTCCTCCTCATCCGAGAATAATGCCGTGTAATAGATTGTAGTCATAACTAATTACTACGCTTTGTTTGGAACTACGACTAGGAAATAATAAAATGCTTTTAATTATTTTATAAAAAAATTAGTATAATTTATACCCACATCTTTACCATAAAAGATATCCACGCATAAATTATTATAGTTTATATATTTTTACTATCTTATATCAAAATTAAATAAACAATATATTGTTTCAGGTTTTGCTGCATTTTTTGTTTGTTTGTTATTTTTACCATAGTTATTTTTTTTTCTTTTTTTACTAAAGATAAGAAGATTCGAATTCGCGACTTCTTAAATGAGTATGAAGAGACTATACCATTTGAATTATAACTCATTGGTATAGTTATTTATTTGTTAAGTATTTAATTTGAGAATCTTTGATGATATACGCCTAAAAATATTAGCACCTAATAAGATTCTTTATTTTAATCTATTAAACATGAATACTTCGTTAAGTTATTATATGTTTAGGTATAGGACACATTTTAAATATAACTTATATTTGATATTCTTTCGATATATATTTAATTGTCTTAATAAAATTTAAAAATAATTTTTTAAATATACTTAAACACATTTAAATATAATTACGTATTAATATGTTTAATATTATTCATGACTAATATATTTGAATTAGTACGTACAAAAAATTATCTAACATAATTTATATAATTAAAAATATTTAAAAATTTAATTTATAATATCATATATTATTATAATCTATCTAAACATTTCTTTACATTATGTCTCATATTATGTTGTGTTGCATATCTCTCCGTCTATGTTAATATCTATGCATCTATCATAGATTTTAATTAACAAAATTTATTATTGTCTTATTTAATTTATTTTCTTTTATTTGTGAAGATATGTTACAATTATTATTATTATTATCCTCATCGTATTTAATTTACATTCCGAAACATTTCTTTATATACCATATTATCTATTTTTTTTTCTTTTGATGATCGTCATGATATATTAAAAATTTAAAACCTTGAGCTTCCTTTTATGAATAACTTTAGATACAGCTACGTACAATTGTCCATGTGTAAAGACAAATTTTTTAACACCAATTCGACATTTGATAATAATTGTCCTTAGCTCTTGTTAATTGACATAGCATAGAAAACTATGATAAAAAATTGTCTCCTTTAAAATCTGAATGGTATTCTATGATCAGATGGAGTTAGCGTCATACGTGGAATAAAAACTTTCTACTCCATATCATTTTCTATTAGGCTTCTTGCTTCAATGATGTGGTTCCCTAATTTAGTCACCACTAATCTATCTAGTACCATTACATAGACCTGCAAAGTAGTTTATATTCTTTAACAACATAATCAGGATCCCTACTTTTAGTGTTAACTCATGGTTAGAAATTCTGAAGCATCTGATGGTGTTAAAAAATTCTAGTGTATGTACTGATATCAATACATCATTGTTCGCCTTATTTTGACATGTTGTGTCAGAACTATAATAAATTTTGGCTTCTCTGAAATTCGGGCTCATCATGAAATGATTTATTTCATCCACCATTTGGAGTGTAGGTGCGAGAATGGCTTTATCCTTAATGTGTGCTATATTATTGGAACACCCAAACAATTCAGGGTATGTTGCTTTGCAAATTTCAAGTATAGGGTCATCCCACTTTTCAATAAGAATATCATCGAGAGTTTGAATCTTGTCTATCCCCTCAATCAATATTCCACATTTACCATCTCCTATTGCAAGACTCCATTCGGTAAATAATCTAAGATCATTGTTGCTCTCATCATCATCCTCAGCTCTAATTCTCACGTTCTTTGTTAGTGCCAAAAGCCTGCAACTTTCTCACAGATAAGATGAGTTTATTATTACCTTTACAATATCTTGTCTGCTGCCTTTAGGTATAACCGGTCACCCCCCAAATACATACAATAGTTTTTCCTCTGAATGTATAGGATATCTTCTGATAGAATTTTTCAACTCCTTTCCCATACATATTCTAGCCTTGTTATTGGGTTTGATATTAGAAGAGTTGCAAACAACTTTCTTAGGTATCTATCGGATCCCCAATGACTTGCTTTCTCGATGGCATCAATGTACTCTTTATCATCATTAAGAATACCTTTCGCATAACATGCATCTCTATAGGTGGGGTACATAACACCATTAATGATTCTAATATCCTCATAGCTTGTCAGGCCTCTAGAAAAATTTAACAATAATCGGGGATAGTAAATTTCATCGGATCTAGGAGGAACAAAGAATATCCATCCAATTACAGAATGCGATTTTCATGGGAACCATTTTCTCCATGTCAGATTCCAAACAAACTTAGAAGGAAACTCTGCATATGTTAGAGTGTGGGCTTCAATGTACTTCTTATTTGCTTCGAACCATCCTAGGAACATCGATTCTTTTACAGATGCTTTCCTGGCAATATCTTGTAGGTTTTCATGATCTTGGAAAACTACCGGTTGCTCGCCAGGCAAGTGAAAGCCCAAACATACAACTGATGGATCTATATAATGAATGTTGTAATCAAATATCCTCCATGCTGCTTCACACGAGGATATGTATCTACAGTCATAATATATACCGACTTCATCACACTTATCATTCTCCGCATCCGTTAGCACTGTTGTAGAACGAAGCAGTGACTCGATCATTCCCTTTGTTTACATACTTGAATATATAGATATATACTTGATTGGTTGCACTACTTTACATTAATGTGAGCGTCATACCTCAGTAATAATTTCCTGTTGTGTAGGACAACATATCTATTATCAAGTTCAATCCCAGATTTAATTATTGTCTTTCCATCCTCCCATCGTCTATCCATCCTCATCAATCGTTGTACTATCAACAAATCTCTTAAAAAAATGTCTTATGCACTTTCCATTTTTTATGCATGGTGAGTTCTATTTAATGGTTCGATTCCACATGGTCTGTGTATCATGTGTTTCTCTACAGCTTCATAGTATGTTGGATCAGCCTCATTATCTGGTATCTCAGCGCATATAATCCGATCAGTGTCTTCTGGGATTGGATATTTATCATCTCTATGTAAAAATACCAGAATATGCGCATATGGCAAGCCTCGCTTATGGAATTCAATTGTGTATACAACTAAAAGTATTTAAGAAATTTGTTAGTTAAATAAATGAACTTTTTGGGAGACAGAAAAGAGCTATGATGATATGTTACCTTGTGCCCTTCTAACATCCCTTTCAATAACCTTTCTTTATAAATTTTTCAATGTATGAAATATTAGATATAAAAAGATGAGTGATGAGCGGATAATTTATACACTTTTTGGCATTGATTTTAGTATATTTTTAGTATCTTTTAGTTAGTTTTTATTATATTTTTATTAGTTTTTAGTTAAAATTCACTTTTCTGGACTTTACTATGAGTTTGTGTGTTTTTCTGTGATTTTAGGTATTTTCTGGTTGAAATCGAGGGATCTGAGCAAAAATCTGATCCAGAGACTCAAAAGGACTGCAGATGCTGTTGGATTCTGACCTCCCTGCACTCGAAGTGGATTTTCTGGAGCTACAGAAGCCCAATTGGCGCGCTCTCAACGGCGTTGGAAAGTAGACATCCTGGGCTTTCCAGCAATATATGATAGTCCATACTTTGCCCAAGATTTGATGGCCCAAACCGGCGTTCAAAGTCACCTCAAGAAATTCCAGCGTTAAACGCCGGAACTGGCACCTAAATGGGAGTTAAACGCCCAAACTGGCACCAAAGCTGGCGTTTAACTCCAAGAGGAGTCTCTACACAAAAATGCTTCATTTGCTCAGCCCAAGCACACACCAAGTGGGCCCGGAAGTAGATTTTTATGTCATTTACTCATCTTTGTACACCTTAGGCTACTAGTTTTCTATAAGTAGGACCTTTTGCTATTGTATTTGATATCATCTTCTGATCTTTGGAACCTTTTCTTTAGATCTTTTGATCACTTTGGGAGGCTGGCCTCACGGCCATGCCTAGACCCTGTTCTTATGTATTTTCAACGGTGGAGTTTCTACACACCATAGATTAAGGTGTGGAGCTCTGCTGTACCTCGAGTATTAATGCAATTACTATTGTTCTTCTATTCAATTCCACTTGTTCTTTGTCCAAGATATCACTTGTTCTTCAACTTGATGAATGTGATGATCAGTGACACTCATCACCTTTCTCACCTATGAACAAGGTGACTGACAACCATTCTTGTTCTACAAGCATCTGAGGCTAGTGAATATCTCTTGGATTCTTTAATCAGAGTCTTCGTGGTATAGGCAAGAACTGATGGCGGCATTCAAGAGAATCCGGAAGGTCTAACCTTGTCTGTGGTATTCTGAGTAGGATTCAATGATTGAATGACTGTGACGTGCTTCAAACTCCTGAGGGCGGGGCGTTAGTGACAGACGCAAAAGAATCACTGGATTCTATTCCGGCCTGATTGAGAACCGACAGATGGATAGCCGATGCTGTGACAGAGCATCAGGGACGTATTTCCAATGAGAGGATGGGAGGTAGCCATTGACAACGGTGAAACCCTACACAAGCTTGCCATGGAAAGGAGTAAGAAGGATTGGATGAAGACAGTAGGAAAGCAGAGAGACGGAAGGGAAGGCATCTTCATTCGCTTATCTGAAGCTCTCACCAATGATATGCATAAGTATCTCTATCTTTATCTTTATGCTTTATTCATCATCTATACCCAATTGAGTTTGCCTGACTGAGATCTACAAGATGACCATAGCTTGCTTCATAGCAACAATCTCCGTGGGATCGACCCTTGCTCACGCAAGGTATTACTTGGACGACCCAGTGCACTTGCTGGTTAGTTGTGCGAAGTTGTGTTTATGCCATGGTATTGAGCACCAAGTCTTTGGAGCCATTATCGGGGATTATTCGAATATGGACAAAGTAGTGTTCATAATTTCGTGCACCAAGTTTTTGGCGCCGTTGCCGGGGATTGTTTGTGTATGGACAACTGACGGTTCATCTTGTTGCTTAGATTAGGTTTTTTTTTTTCGAAATTCTTGAAGATGAATTCTAGAGTTTCATGGTGATTTGTTGAAATCTGGCTGGCTGAGAAGCCATGTCTAATCTCATTGGACCGAGGTTTCAACTTATCATCACAGAAGCTTGTTGATTTTTATCAATCTTGCTTTTGGAGCAGTGATCTGCTAAGGCTTGGCTGGCTTTTGGCCATGTCTAGTGTTTTGGACCGAAGCTTTCTTTGAAAGCTTGGCTGGCTGTGAAGCCATGTCTAATTCCTGGACCGGAGTCTTAGACTAGCATTGCACTGATTCCTGGAATTCTCATTAAGAATTTTGATATCTTTTTCCACTTAATTTTCGAAAAGCACAAAAAAATTTTTTAAATCATAAAATCCAAAAAAATATTTGATGTCTCTTGCTTGAGTCTAGTGTCTCATCTTAAGTTTGGTGTCAATTGCATGCATGTGTCTTAAGGATCTTCAAGTAATTCTTGATGATTTCTTACTCTGATCTTTGAATTCTTTTGACTTGAGTGTTTATGTGTCTCATATAGTGTCAGTAGTATACAAACTGCTAAGTTTGGTGTCTTGCATGCATTGTTATTTGATTCTTGTTGCATTTTTTATTATTAAAAAAATCCAAAAATATTTTTAATTTGTGTCTTTTCAAGTCAATAATACAAAGAATTGAAGATTCAGAACATACTACAGAGGAATTATACAGAAAAAGCTGGGCATTCAAAAATGCCCAGTGAAGAAGACAGACTGGCATTTAAACGCCAGCCAGGGTACCTGGTTGGGCGTTTAACGCCCAAAAAGGGTGCATTTTGGGCGTTAAACGCCAGAATGGATACCATTCTGGGCGTTTAACGCCAGGATGGTGCTAAGGGGAAGATTTTGTTTTTCAAATCAATTTTTTCAAAGTTTTTCAAAATCAAATCTTTTTCAAATCATATCTTTTCAATCAAATGTTTTCAAAATTAATTTCTTTCTTTTTTCAAAGATACTTACTAACAATTGATGATTTGATTGAACATCTCAAGATTGTTGCCTTTTCTGTTGAGAAAGGTTTAATGTTTGAATCATATCTTTTCTTGTTAGGCAAGTCATCAATTTTTAAAATCAAATCTTTTTAAAATGTTTTTCAAATCATATCTTTTTAAAATTGTTTTCAAATCATATCTTTTCAATCATATCTTCTTAATTCCATTTTTTTCAAAATAAGTTTTCAATCAAATCTTTTTAACTTCTAATTTCAAATTTTTTTTTTCAAAAATCACTTGATTTCTTTCTTACTTTTATTTTCGAAAATCAATTAGTGTTTTTCAAAAATGTTTTCAAAATATTTTAATTAATTTTTGAAAAATTACTTCCCTCCTTCTCACATCCTTCTATTTATGGAGTACTACTCCTTCTTAATGCACAATTCGAACTTTATCTAATCAAGTTCGAATTCTCCTTCTTCTTTCTTCTATTTTTCTTTTCCTCTGACACCTCAAGGAATCTCTATACTGTGACATAGAGGATTCCATATTTTCTTGTTCTCTTCTCTTTCATATGAGCAGGAACAAAGACAAAGGCATTCTTGTTGAAGCTGATCCTGAACCTGAGAGGACCTTGAAGAGAAAACTAAGAGAAGCCAAAACACAACTCTCTTTAGAGGACCTGACCGAATTCTTCAAAGAAGAAGAACACATGGCAGCAGAAAACAACAATAATGCAAACAATGCAAGGAAGGTGCTGGGTGACTTTACTGCACCTACTCCCGACTTCTATGGGAGAAGCATCTCTATCCCTACCATTGGAGCAAACAACTTTGAGCTTAAACCTCAATTAGTTTCTCTAATGCAACAGAATTGCAAGTTCCATGGACTTCCAATGGAAGATCCTCATCAGTTCTTAGCTGAATTCTTACAAATCTGTGACACAGTCAAGACTAATGGGGTAGACCCTGAGGTCTATAGACTGATGCTATTCCCTTTTGCTGTAAGAGACAGAGCTAGAATATGGTTGGACTCTCAACCTAAAGAAAGCCTGGACTCTTGGGAAAAGCTAGTCAATGCCTTCTTGGCAAAGTTCTTTCCACCATAAAGATGGAGTAAGCTTAGAGTGGAAGTCCAAACCTTCAGAGAGAAGGATGGAGAATCCCTCTATGAAGCTTGGGAAAGATACAAACAATTGATCAGAAAATGTCCTTCTGACATGCTTTCTGAATGGAGCATCATAGGTATATTCTATGATGGTCTCTCTGAACTATCCAAGATGTCCTTGGATAGCTCTGCTGGAGGATCTCTTCATCTGAAGAAGACGCCTACAGAAGCTCAAGAGCTCATTGAAATGGTTGCAAATAACCAATTCATGTACACTTCTGAGAGAAATCCTGTGAACAATGGGACAAGTCAGAAAAAAGGAGTTCTTGAGATTGATGCCCTGAATGCCATACTGGCTCAGAACAAGATATTGACTCAACAAGTCAATTTGATTTCTCAAAGTCTGTCTGGAATGCAAAATGCACCAAGCAGTACTAAGGATGCTTCATCTGAGGAAGAAGCCTATGATCCTGAGAACCCTTCAATGGAAGAGGTGAATTACCTAGGAGAACCCTATGGAAACACCTATAATTCTTCATGGAGAAATCACCCACATGGAAGAATCAAGAGAAACCTCAACAAGGTTTCAACAACAACAATGGTGGAAGAAACAGGTTTAGCAATGGCAAGCCTTTTCCATCATCTTCTCAGCAACAGACAGAGAATTCTAAGCAGAACCCCTCTGACTTAGCAACCATGGTCTCTGATCTAATCAAAACCACTCAAAGTTTCATGACTGAAACAAGGTCCTCCATCAGGAATTTGGAGGCACAAGTGGGACAGCTGAGCAAGAAAGTTACTGAACTCCCTCCAAGTACTCTCCCAAGCAACACAGAAGAAAATCCAAAAGGAGAGTGCAAAGCCGTAAACATGGCCGAATTTGGAGAGGATGGAGAGGAAGTGGACGCCACTGAGGAAGACCTCAATGGGCGTGCACTGACCTCCACTGAGTTCCCTAATGAGGAACCATGGGAATCTGAGGCTCAAAATGAGACCATAGAGATTCCATTGGACTTACTTCTGCCTTTCATGAGCTCTGATGAGTATTCTTCCTCTGAAGAGGATGAGTATGTCACTGAAGAGTAAGTTGCTAAATACCTTGGAGCAATCATGAAGCTAAATGACAAGTTATTTGGAAATGAGACTTGGGAGGATGAATCTCCTTTGCTCACCAAAGAACTGGATGACTTGTCTAGGCAGAAATTACCTCAAAAGAGACAAGACCCTGGGAAGTTTTCCATACCTTGTACCATAGGCACCATGACCTTCAAGAAGGCTCTGTGTGACTTAGGGTCAAGTGTAAACCTCATGCCTCTCTCAGTAATGGAGAAGCTAAGGATCTTTGAGGTACAAGCTGCAAAAATCTCACTAGAGATAGCAGACAACTCAAGAAAACAAGCTTATGGACTTGTAGAGAATGTTTTGGTTAAGATTGAAGACCATTACATCCCTACTGATTTCATAGTCCTAGAGACTGGGAAATGCATGGATGAAACCATCATCCTTGGCAGACCTTTCCTAGCCACAGTAAAGGCTGTGATTGATGTTGATAGAGGTGAACTGATCATTCAAGTGAATGGAGAATCCTTTGTGTTTAAGGCTCAAGGATATCCCTCTGTCACCATAGAGATGAAGCATGAAGAGCTTCTCTCAAATCAGAGTCAAGAAGAGCCCCCACAGTCAAACTCTAAGTTTGGTGTTGAACCCCCACATTCAAACTCTACGTTTGGTGTTGGGAGGTTCCAACATTGCTCTGAGTATCTGTGAGGCTCCATGAGAGCCCTCTGTCAAGCTACTGACATTAAAGAAGCGCTTGTTGGGAGGCAACCCAATGATTATATTTTATATATTTCTCTTTGTTATTTTATGTCTTTTGTAGGTTGATGATCATAAGAAGTCACAAAATCCATTGAAAAAGCAAAAACAGAATGAAAAACAGGAAGAAAAACAGCACACCCTGGAGGAAGAACTCACTGGCGTTTAAACGCCAGTGAGGCTAGCAGTTGGGCGTTTAACGTCCAGTCTGGCACCATTCTGGGCGTTTAACGCCAGAAAGGGGCACCAGACTGGCGTTAAACGCCAGAAAAGGGCAAGAACCTGGCGTTAAACGCCAGGAATGGGCACCAGCCCGGCGTTTAACGCCAGAAATGCCTCAAAATGTGATTTTGAGCAACTAAGGGTGCAAGGATGACTTTTCCTTGACACCACAGGATCTGTGGACCCCACAGGACCCCCACCTACCCCACCACCACTCTCTCTCTTCTTCCCCCATTCACCAATCACCTCATTACCTCTTCCCCAAAACCCCTTTACCTATCAAATCCCATCTATCTCTTCACCACTCACATCCATCCTTCATAAAACCCCACCAACCTCACCCTTCAAATTCAAACCACTTTCCCTCCCAAACCCACCCATAATGGCCGAACCATATCACCCCCTCTACCCTATAAATACCCTTCTTCACTCCTTCATTTTCCCACAACCTTCAAAACACTTCTCCCCCTCTTTTGGCCGAATACACTAAGCCATTCCCTTCTCCCTTATTTCTTCTTCTTCTACTCTCTTCTTCCTTCTTTTGCTCGAGGACGAGCAAACCTTTAAGTTTGGTGTGGTAAAAGCGTTGCTTTTTCGTTTTTCCATAACCATTTATGGCATCCAAGGCCGGAGAAACCTCTAGAAAGAGGAAAGGGAAGGCAAAAGCTTCCACCTCCGAGTCATGGGAGATGGATAGATTCCTCTCAAGGGTGCATCAAGACCACTTCTATTAAGTTGTGGCCTTGAAAAAGGTGATCCCCGAGGTCCCCTTTTCACTCAAAAAGGGTGAATATCCGGAGATCCGCCATGAGATCCGAAGAAGAGGTTGGGAAGTGCTTACCAACCCCATTCAACAAGTCAGAATCTTGATGGTTCAAGAGTTCTATACCAATGCATGGATCACCAAGAACCATGATCAAAGTGTGAACCCGGATCCAAAGAATTATCTTACTATGGTTCGGGGGAAATACTTGGATTTTAGTCCGGAAAATGTAAGGTTAGCATTCAACTTGCCCATGATGCAAGGAGATGAACATCCTTACACTAGAAGGGTCAACTTTGATCAAAGGTTGGACCAAGTCCTCACAGTCATATGTGAAGAGGGCGCACAATGGAAGAGAGATTCAAGAGGCAAGCCGGTTCAATTGAGAAGGCATGACCTCAAACCCGTGGCTAGAGGATGGTTGGAGTTTATCCAACGCTCAATCATTCCCACTAGCAACCGGTCCGAAGTTACTCTAGACCGGGCCATCATGGTTCATAGCATCATGATTGGAGAAGAAGTGGAAGTTCATGAGGTTATAGCCCAAGAACTCTATAAAGTGGCGGACAAGTCTTCCACCTTGGCAAGGCTAGCCTTTCCTCATCTCATTTGTCACCTCTGTTATTCAGTTGGAGTTGACATAAAGGGAGACGCCCTTATTGATGAAGACAAGCCATTACCAAGAAAAGGATGGAGCACACAAGAGACCCCTCTCATCATGAGATCCCTGAGATGCCTCAAGGGATGCACTTTCCTCCACAAGACTATTGGGAGCAAGTAAACACCTCCCTAGGAGAATTGAGTTCCAACATGGGACAACTAAGGGTGGAGCACCAAGAGCACTCCATTCTCCTCCATGAAATTAGAGAAGACCAAAAGATCATGAGAGAAGAGCAACAAAGACAAGGAAGAGACATTGAGGAGCTCAAGCACTCCATAGGATCTAAAACAGGAAGAACAAGCCGCCATCACTAAGGTGGACCCGTTCTTTAATCTCCTTGTTCTTCATTTCCTTGTTTTTCGAAAATTATGCTTATGTTTATCCATGTTTGTGTCTTATGATCATTAGTGTCTTAGTGTTTATGCCTTAAAGTTATGAATGTCCTATGAATCCATCACCTTTCTTAAATAAAAACGTGCTTAATTGAAAAGGAAAAGAATTGCATGAATTTTAAATTTTATAACAGTTTAATTATTTTGATGTGGTGGCAACACTTTTGTCTTCTGAATGTATGCTTGAACAGTGCATATGTCTTTTGAATTTGTGATTCATGAATGTTGGCTCTTGAAAGAATGATGAAAAAAGAGACATGTTACTGAGGATCTGAAAAATCTTAAAAATGATTCTTGAAGCAAGAAAAAGCAGTGAATACAAAAAAAAAAAGAGAGAGAAGCAAGCGAAAAAAAAAAAAAGAGAAAAAGAGAAAGAAAAAGAAAGAAATAAAGTTGTGATCCAAGGCAATAAGAGTGTGCTTAAGAACCCTGGACACCTCTAATTGCGGACTTTAGCAAAGCTGAGTCACAATCTGAAAAGGTTCACCCAATTATGTGTCTGTGGCATGTATGTATCCGGTGGTAATACTGGAAGACAGAGTGCTTTGGGCCACGGCCAATACTCAATAAAGTAGCTGTGTTCAAGAATCATCATACTTAACTAGGAGAATCAATAACACTATCTGGATTCTGAGTTCCTAAAGAAGCCAATCATTCTGAGTTCCAAAGGATAAAGTGAGATGCCAAAACTATTCAGAGGCAAAAAGCTAAAAGCCCCGCTCATCTAATTAATACTGATCTTCATATATGTTTTTGGAGTTCATTGCATATTCTCTTCTTTTTATCTTATTTGATCTTCAGTTGCTTGGGGACAAGCAACAATTTAAGTTTGGTGTTGTGATGAGCGGATAATTTATACACTTTTTGGCATTGATTTTAGTATGTTTTTAGTATCTTTTAGTTAGTTTTTATTATATTTTTATTAGTTTTTAGTTAAAATTCACTTTTCTGGACTTTACTATGAGTTTGTGTGTTTTTCTGTGATTTCAGGTATTTTCTGGCTGAAATCGAGGGATCTGAGCAAAAATTTGATCCAGAGACTCAAAAGGACTGCAGATGCTGTTGGATTCTGACCTCCCTGCACTCGAAGTGGATTTTCTGGAGCTACAGAAGCCCAATTGGCGCGCTCTCAACGGCGTTGGAAAGTAGACATCCTGGGCTTTCCAGCAATATATGATAGTCCATACTTTGCCCAAGATTTGATGGCCCAAACCGGCGTTCAAAGTCACCTCAAGAAATTCCAGCGTTAAACGCCGGAACTGGCACCTAAATGGGAGTTAAACGCCCAAACTGGCACCAAAGCTGGCGTTTAACTCCAAGAGGAGTCTCTACATGAAAATGCTTCATTTGCTCAGCCCAAGCACACACCAAGTGGGCCCGGAAGTGGATTTTTATGTCATTTACTCATCTTTGTACACCTTAGGCTACTAGTTTTCTATAAGTAGGACCTTTTGCTATTGTATTTGATATCATCTTCTGATCTTTGGAACCTTTTCTTTAGATCTTTTGATCACTTTGGGAGGCTGGCCTCACGGCCATGCCTAGACCCTGTTCTTATGTATTTTCAACGGTGGAGTTTCTACACACCATAGATTAAGGTGTGGAGCTCTGCTGTACCTCGAGTATTAATGCAATTACTATTGTTCTTCTATTCAATTCCACTTGTTCTTTGTCCAAGATATCACTTGTTCTTCAACTTGATGAATGTGATGATCAGTGACACTCATCACCTTTCTCACCTATGAACAAGGTGACTGACAACCATTCTTGTTCTACAAGCATCTGAGGCTAGTGAATATCTCTTGGATTCTTTAATCAGAGTCTTCGTGGTATAGGCAAGAACTGATGGCGGCATTCAAGAGAATCCGGAAGGTCTAACCTTGTCTGTGGTATTCTGAGTAGGATTCAATGATTGAATGACTGTGACGTGCTTCAAACTCCTGAGGGCGGGGCGTTAGTGACAGACGCAAAAGAATCACTGGATTCTATTCCGGCCTGATTGAGAACCGACAGATGGATAGCCGATGCTGTGACAGAGCATCAGGGACGTATTTCCAATGAGAGGATGGGAGGTAGCCATTGACAACGGTGAAACCCTACACAAGCTTGCCATGGAAAGGAGTAAGAAGGATTGGATGAAGACAGTAGGAAAGCAGAGAGACGAAAGGGAAGGCATCTTCATTCGCTTATCTGAAGCTCTCACCAATGATATGCATAAGTATCTCTATCTTTATCTTTATGCTTTATTCATCATCTATACCCAATTGAGTTTGCCTGACTGAGATCTACAAGATGACCATAGCTTGCTTCATAGCAACAATCTCCGTGGGATCGACCCTTGCTCACGCAAGGTATTACTTGGACGACCCAGTGCACTTGCTGGTTAGTTGTGCGAAGTTGTGTTTATGCCATGGTATTGAGCACCAAGTCTTTGGAGCCATTACCGGGGATTATTCGAATATGGACAAAGTAGTGTTCACAATTTCGTGCACCAATGAGTTTGCCTTATAAAATAGTTACGAATTGATTTTGTAATGTGTTTGATATACATTTTTTGTCATAGCAGTGTAAGGCTGATTATCTAAATCCTGAAATACTATACAATTAGAAACCCTAAGATTATGAATGGTCAAATACAAATTTAAATCTTAATATACCAATTAATAGCAAGGTTGGAGATTTACTTGCAGTAACCCTTCCGAAAATTCTTTTTGTTTTTCTTATGTCTTGTATGAGCCGATCAAGTTTCACTTTCAAATCTCTACAAATTAAACAACA
Organism: Arachis stenosperma; assembly: GCF_014773155.1. Taxonomy (NCBI): domain Eukaryota; kingdom Viridiplantae; phylum Streptophyta; class Magnoliopsida; order Fabales; family Fabaceae; genus Arachis; species Arachis stenosperma. Next base: position 17,741,114 of record NC_080383.1, on the reverse strand, counting down.
TCTGGTTTGTCTTCGGCATTAAGTCCCTATTCTTAAGAAAATCTTCTAGTTCTGGTCACTTAGGATTGCAAGTGAATGTCAAGAAGAGATCTAAATAGCCAATCACTCTACAAATAGCCATTGTATCTTGGTAATTTTGTATCATGTATCTCGGACCTCCTGTGAATGATGATGGTAGTATGATATGTTTTTCCCTTGATGAAGGCATTGTTTCACCTCTCAAGACAGCTTTTGCTAAACCCCTATACATCTCACACCTAAACTTGTCCTAATCCAAGCGAATATACATCAACCTTGAAGACTCAATAATTGAATATGCATCCACCAAGAATTGTTGAAATAGTCTCCTTGTATAAAGAAATGGCAATCCATCAGCTAACCTCTCTTGTACCCTAAAGGCAAATAATTCCTTCATTGAAACATGTTCGCGAGACTTTTTAGAAGAACTTGCCCTTTTATTTAGTGGTATATCTTCCTTGTAGCCATCTTCTTTGTAAAGAAATAATAAAGGATATTGTAATCCCAGGTATGCGGGGTTAAGTTGGTTTATTCTCTGTAGCCTTTTTCCCTCGTGTCTCGACCATAATATCCCTATTTGTTTTCTCGAGATCAAAATCACCAACTATCAACACAGCTACTTCATTCATAGATGGGAGATTATACCTTCTACCATCTTTTCCAAGTTTGTCCAATAATCTTAACTTTACATTAGATTGGTTATTGATGAGCGGATAATTTATACGCTTTTTGGCATTGTTTTTAGTATGTTTTTAGTATGTTTTAGTTAGTTTTTATTATATTTTTATTAGTTTTTATTTAAAATTCACTTTTCTGGACTTTACTATGAGTTTGTGTGTTTTTCTGTGATTTCAGGTATTTTCTGGCTGAAATTGAGGGACCTGAGCAAAAATCTGATTCAGAGGCTAAAAAGGACTGCAGATGCTGTTGGATTCTGACCTCCCTGCACTCGAAGTGGATTTTCTGGAGCTACAGAAGTCCAATTGGTGCGCTCTCAATTGCGTTGGAAAGTAGACATTCTGAGCTATCCATCAATGTATAATAGTTCATACTTTTCCCGAGATTTGATGGCCCAAATAGGCGTTCCAAGTCAGCTCAAGAATTCTAGCGTAAAACGCCGGAACTGGCACAAGAATGGGAGTTAAATGCCCAAACTGGCACAAAAGCTGGCGTTTAACTCCAAGAAAAGTCTCTACACATGAAAGCTTCAATGCTCAGCCCAAGCACACACCAAGTGGGCCCGGAAGTAGATTTTTATGTCATTTACTCATCTTTGTAAATCCTAAGCTACTAGCTATCTACATATAGGACCTTTTACTATTGTATTCTCATCTTGGTAGCTATCTTTGAGTAGTCTTATGCTATCTTAGATCATGGGGCTGGCCTCACGGCCATGCCTAGACCTTGTTCTTATGTATTTTCAACGGTGGAGTTTCTACACACCATAGATTAAGGTGTGGAGCTCTGCTGTACCTCGAGTATTAATGCAATTACTATTGTTCTTCTATTCAATTCAGCTTATTCTTGTTCTAAGATATCACTTATTCCTCAACTTGATGAATGTGATGATCCGTGACACTCATCATCATTTTCACCTATGAACGTGTGCCTGACAACCACCTCCATTCTACCTTAGATTGAGTGAATATCTCTTAGATTCCTTAATCAGAATCTTCGTGGTATAAGCTGAAATTGATGGCGGCATTCAAGAGAATCCGGAAGGTCTAAACCTTGTCTGTGGTATTCTAAGTAGGATTTGAGGATTGAATGACTGTGACGAGCTTCAAACTCCTGAAGGCTGGGCGTTAGTGACAGACGCAAAAGAATCACTGGATTCTATTCCAACCTGATTGAGAACCGACAGATGATTAGCCGTGCTGTGACAGAGCGCATTGAACATTTTCACTGAGAGGACGGGACTGTAGCCACTGACAACGGTGATGCCCAACATACAGCTTGCCATGGAAAGGAGTAAGAAGGATTGGATGAAGACAGTAGGAAAGCAGAGAGACGGAAGGGACAAAGCATCTCCATACGCTTATCTGAAATTCTCACCAATGAATTACATAAGTATCTCTATCTTTACTTTATGTTTTATTCATATTTTAATCATTAATCCTCATTACCATTTGAATCTGCCTGACTGAGATTTACAAGATGACCATAGCTTGCTTCATACCAACAATCTCCGTGGGATCGACCCTTACTCGCGTAAGGTTTATTACTTGGACGACCCAGTACACTTGCTGGTTAGTTGTGCGAAGTTGTGATAAAGAGTTGAGATTGCAATTGAGCGTACCATGTTGATGGCGCCATTGATGATCACAATTTCGTGCACCAAGTTTTTGGCGCCTTTGCCAGGGATTGTTTGAGTTTGGATAAGTGACGGCTCATCTTGTTGCTTAGATTAGGTATTTTTCTTCAGAATTTTTAAGAATGAATTCTAGAGTTTCATGATGATCTGTTGAAGTCTGGCTGGCTGTGAAGCCATGTCTAATCTTATTGGACCGAGGTTTCAACTTATCAACACAAGAGCTTGTTGATTTCTATCAATTCTGCTGTTATGAGCAATGATTTGCTAAGGCTTGGCTGGCCATTGGCCATGTCTAGTGTTTTAGACCGGAGCTTTCTTTGAAAGCTTGGCTAGCTGTGAAGCCATGTCTAATTCCTGGACCGGAGTCTTAGACTAGCATTGCAATGATTCTTGGAATTCTCATTAAGAATTTTGAAACCTTTATTTTACTTCACCATATAATTTTCGAAAAATCTAAAAAAATTTATAAAATCATAAAAACCAAAAATATTTCTTGTTTGAGTCTAGTGTTTCATTTTAAGTTTGGTGTCAATTGCATGTTTCTGTTCTTCTTGCATTTTTCGAATTCATGCATGTGTCTTCATTGATCTTCAAGATGTTCTTGATGATTTCCTCAGATCTTTAAATTCTCTTGTCTTGAGTGTTTTGTTGTTTCTCATATGCATTCTCAATTTGTTAGTGTCAATAGTATACAAACTTCTAAGTTTGGTGTCTTGCATGCATTGTTTATTTGATTTTAGTTGCATTTTGGTTATTCCTCATCAAAAAAAAATTCAAAAAATTTTTATTTGTGTCTTTTGAAGTCAATAATACAGAGAATTGAAGATTCAGAACATTCAGCAGAGGAATTACACAGAAAAAGCTGGGCGTTCAAAACGCCCAGTGAAGAAGAAAAATTGGCGTTTAAACGCCAGCCAGAATACCTGGCTGGGCGTTTAACGCCCAAAAGAGTAGCATTTTGGGAGTTAAACGCCAGAATGGATACCATTCTGGGCGTTTAACGCCAGGATGGCACAAGAGGGAAGATTTTGTTTTTAATGCAAATTTTTTTTTAAGTTTTCATAATTTTTCAAAATCAAATCTTTTTCAAATCATATCTTTTCAATCATATATTTTCAAAATCAATTTCTTTCCACTTTCAAAAATACTTGCTAACAATTAATGATTTGATTCAACATTTTAGTAATGTTGCCTTTTCTGTTGAGAAAGGTATAATGTCTGAATCATATCTTTTAAATTTCTTGTTAGCCAAGTCATTGATTTTAAAAATCAAATCTTTTTTTAAATTGTTTTTCAATCATATCTTTTCAATCATATCTTCTTAATCACATCTTTTTCAAAATAGTTTTCAATCATATCTTTTTTATTTCTAATTTCAAAATCTTTTTCAAATTTCACTTAATTTCTTTCCTAATCTTAGTTTCCGAAAATCAATTACCATTTTTCAAAATTTCTTTTAATTAATTCACTTTAATTTTCGAAAATTTCTTCCCCTCTTCTCACATCCTTCTATTTATGGACTAACACTCCTCCTCAATGCACAATTCAAACTCTATCTCTCTTGATAAGGTCGAATTCTTCTACCTCTTCCTTCTATTTTTCTTTTTCTCTGACACCTCAAGGAATCTCTATACTGTGACATAGAGGATTCTATATTTTCTTGTTCTCTTCTCTTTCATATGAGCAGGAGCAAAGACAAAAGCATTCTTGTTGAGGCTGACCCTAAACCTGAAAGGACCTTGAAGCGAAAGCTAAGAGAAGCTAAAGCACAACTCTCTATAGAGGACCTAACAGAAATCTTCAAAGGAGAAGAACTCATGGCAGCCGAACACAACAACAATGCCAACAATGCAAGGAAGGTGCTGGGTGACTTTACTGCACCTACTCCCGACTTCTATGGGAGAAGCATCTCTATCCCTGCCATTGGAGCAAACAACTTTGAGCTTAAGCCTCAATTAGTTTCTCTAATGCAACAGAATTGCAAGTTCCATGGACTTCCATTGGAAGATCCTCATCAGTTTTTAGCTGAATTCTTGCAAATCTATGACACTGTCAAGACCAATGGGGTTAACCCTGAGGTCTACAGACTTATGCTATTCCCTTTTGCTGTAAGAGACAGAGCTAGGATATGGTTGGACTCACAACCTAAAGAAAGCCTGAACTCTTGGGAAAAGCTAGTCAATGCCTTCTTGGCAAAGTTCTTTCCACCTCAAAAATTGAGTAAGCTTAGAGTGGAAGTCCAAACCTTCAGACAGAAGAAAGGTGAATCCCTCTATGAAGCTTGGGAAAGATACAAACAATTGATCAGAAAGTGTCCTTCTGACATGCTTTCTGAATGGAGCATCATAGGTATCTTCTATAATGGTCTGTCTGAACTGTCCAAGATGTCATTGGACAGCTCTGCTGGAGGATCTCTTCATCTGAAGAAGACGCCTGCAGAAGCTCAAGAACTCATTGAAATGGTTGCAAATAACCAATTCATGTACACTTCTGAAAGGAATCCTGTGAACAATGGGACGAATCAGAAGAAATGAGTTCTTGAGATTGATACTCTAAATGCCATATTAGCTCAGAACAAAATATTGACTCAGCAAGTCAATATGATTTCTCAAAGTCTGTCTGGAATACAAGCTGCACCAGGCAGTACTAAGGACACTTCATCTAAAGAAGAAGCTTATGATCCTGAGAACCCATCAATGGAAGAGGTGAATTACATGGGAGAACCCTATGGAAACACCTATAATCCTTCATGGAGAAATCATCCAAATCTCTCATGGAAGGATCAACAGAGACCTCAACAAGGTTTCAACAACAATAATGGTGGAAGAAACAGGTTTAGCAATGGCAAGCCTTTTCCATCATCTTCTCAGCAACAGACAGAGAATTCTAAGCAGAGCCACTCTGACTTAGCAACCATGGTCTCTGATCTAATCAAAATCACTCAAAGTTTCATGACTGAAACAAGGTCCTCCATTAGAAACTTGGAGGCACAAGTGGGTCAGCTGAGTAAGAAAGTTACTGAACTCCCTCCTAGTACTCTTCCAAGCAATACAGAAGAGAATCCAAAAGGAGAGTGCAAGGCCATTAACGTGATCCACATGGCCAAACTTGGAGAGGAGAAAGAGGCAGTGATCGCCACTGAGGAAGACCTCAATGGACGTCCACTGGCCTCCAATGAGTTTCCTAATGAGGAACCATGGGAATCTGAGGCTCACACTGAGACCATAGAGATTCCATTGGATTTACTTCTGCCATTCATGAGCTCTGATGAGTATTCTTCCTCTGAAGAGGACGAAGATGTCACTGAAGAGCAAGTTGCTAAGTACCTTGGAGCAATCATGAAGCTAAATGACAAGTTATTTGGTAATGAGACTTGGGAGGATGAACCCCCTTTGCTCACCAAAGAACTGGATGACTTGACTAGGCAGAGATTACCTCAAAAGAGACAGGACCCTGGAAAGTTCTTAATACCTTGTACTATAGGCACCATGACCTTTGAAAAGGCTCTGTGTGACCTAGGGTCAAGCATAAACCTCATGCCTCTCTCTGTAATGGAGAAGCTAGGGATCTTTGAGGTGCAAGCTGCAAGAATCTCACTAGAGATGGCAGACAATTCAAGAAAATAGGCTTATGGACTTGTAGAGGATGTCTTGGTAAAGGTTGAAGACCATTACATCCCTGCTGATTTTATAGTCCTAGAGACTGGAAAGTGCATGGATGAATCCATCATCCTTGGCAGACCCTTCCTAGCCACAGCAAAGGCTGTGATTGATGTTGACAGAGGAGAATTGATCATTCAAGTGAATGAAGAATCCTTTGTGTTTAAGGCTCAAGGATATCCCTCTGTAACCATGGAGAGGAAGCATGAAGAGATTCTCTCAAAACAGAGTCAAACAGAGCCCCCACAGTCAAACTCTAAGTTTGGTGTTGGGAGGCCACAACCAAATTCTAAGTTTGGTGTTGAACCCCCACATTCAAACTCTAAGTTTGGTGTTGGGAGGTTCCAACATTGCTCTGAACATCTGTGAGGCTCCATGAGAGCCCACTGTCAAGCTACTGACATTAAAGAAGCGCTTGTTGGGAGGCAACCCAATGTTATATTTATCTATTTTCCTTTGTTATTTTATGTTTTTTATAGGTTGATGATCATGGGAAGTCACAAAATCAAGTGAAAAAGCAAAAACAGAACGAAAAACAGAAAGAAAAATAGCACACCCTAGAGGAAAATCTTGCTGGCGTTTAAACGCCAGTAAGGGCAGCAAATGGGCGTTTAACGCCCAGTCTGGCACCATTTTGGGTGTTTAACGCCAGAAAGGGGCACCAGACTGGCGTTTAACGCCAGAAAGGGGCAAGAAGCTGGCGTTAAACGCCAGAAATGGGCACCAGCCCGGCGTTTAATGCCAGGATTGGCAGAAGGAGCATTTTTGCTCGCCACTTGGTGCAGGGATGAGTTATCCTTGACACCTCAGGATCTGTGGACCCCACAAGATCCCCACCTACCCCACCACTCTCTCTCTTCTTCACCCATTCACCAATCACCGCAACACCTCTTCCCCAAAAATCCCTCACCTATCAAATCCCACCATTCTCTTCACCACTCACATCCATCCTTCATAAAACCCCACCTACCTCACCATACAAATTCAAACCACTTTCCCTCCCAAACACACCCATAATAGCCGAAACCTACCCCTCTCTCCACCCTTATATAAACCCTTCTTCACTCCTTCATTTTCACACAACCTACACACTACTTCTCCTACTTGGCCGAAATACAAAGCCACCTCTATCTCCTCTATTTCTTCTTCTTCTACTCTCTTCTTTCTTCTTTTGCTCGAGGACGAGCAAACCTTCTAAGTTTGGTGTGGTAAAAGCATTGCATTTTGTTTTTCCATAACCATTTATGGCATCTAAGGCCGGAGAAACCTCTAGAAAGAGGAAAGGGAAGGCAAAAGCTTCCACCTCCGAGTCATGGGAGATGGAGAGATTCATCTCAAGGGTGCATCAAGACTACTTCTATGAAGTTGTGGCCATGAAGAAGGTGATCCCCGAGGTCCCTTTCAAACTCAAAAAGAGTGAATATCCGGAGATCCGACATGAGATCCGAAGAAGAGGTTGGGAAGTTATTACCAACCCCATTCAACAAGTCAGAATCTTAATGGTTCAAGAGTTCTATGCTAATGCATGGATCACCAAGAACCATGATCAAAGTGTGAACCCGGACCCTAAGAATTGGCTTACAATGGTTCGGGGGAAATGCTTAGATTTTAGTCCAAAAAATGTAAGATTGGCATTCAACTTGCCCATAATGCAAGGAGATGAACACCCTTACACTAGAAGGGTCAACTTTGATCAAAGGTTGGACCAAGTCCTCATAGACATTTGTGAAGAGGGCGCTCAATGGAAGAGAGATTCAAGAGGGATGCCGGTTCAATTGAGAAGGCATGACCTCAAGCCCGTGGCTAGGGGATGGTTGGAGTTTATCCAACGCTCAATCATTCCCACTAGCAACCGGTCCGAAGTTACTATAGACCGGGCTATCATGATTCATAGTATCATGATTGGAGAGGAAGTAGAAGTTCATGAGGTTATATCCCAAGAACTTTATAAGGTGGCGGACAAGTCCTCTACCTTAGCAAGGTTAGCCTTCCCTCATCTTATTTGCCACCTCTGTAATTCAGTTGGAATTAACATAGAGGGAGACATCCTCATTGATGAGGACAAGCCCATCACTAAGAAAAGGATGGAGCAAACAAGAGATCCCACTCATCATGAAATCCCTGAGATGCCTCAAGGGATGCACTTTCCTCCACAAAACTATTGGGAGCAAATCAACACCTCCCTAGGAGAATTGAGTTCCAACAGGGGACAACTAAGGGTGGAGCACCAAGAACATTCCATCCTCCTCCATGAAATTAGAGAAGATCAAAGAATCATGAGAGAGGAGCAACAAAGGCAAGGAAGAGACATTGAGGAGCTCAAGCACTCCATAAGATCTTCAAGAGGAAGAACAAGCCGCCATCACTAAGGTGGACCCGTTCTTTAATCTCTTTGTTCTTTATTTTTTTGTTTTTCGAATTTTCATGCTTATGTTTATCTATGTTTATGTCTTATGATCATTAGTGTCTTAGTGTATATGCCTTAAAGTTATGAATGTCCTATGAATCCATCACCTTTCTTAAATGAAAAATGTTCTTAATTGAAAAAGAGAAGAATTGCATGAATTTCAAATTTTATAACAGATTAATTATTCTGATGTGGTGGTAATACTTTGACTTCTAAATGTATGCTTGAACAGTGCATATGTCTTTTGAATTTGTTGTTCATGAATGTTGGCTCTTGAAAGAATGATGGAAAAGGAGAAATATTACTGAGGATCTGAAAAATCATAAAAATGATTCTTGAAGCAAGAAAAAGCAGTGAATTCAGAAAAAAAAAGAGAGAGTATATGCGGAAAAAAAAAAGAAGAGAGAAAGCAAGCAGAAAAAGCCAATAGCCCTTTAAACCAAAAGGCAAGGGTAAAAATAAAGTTGTGATCCAAGGCAAAAAGAGTGTGCTTAAGAACCCTGGCACCTCTAATTGGGGACTCTAGCAAAGCTGAGTCACAATCTGAAAAGGTTCACCCAGTTATGTGTCTGTGGCATGTATGTATCCGGTGGTAATATTGGAAAACAGAGTGCTTTGGGCCACGGCCAAGACTCATAAAGTAGCTGTGTTCAAGAATCATCATACTTAACTAGGAGAATCAATAACACTATCCGGATTCTGAGTTCCTATAGAAGCCAATCATTCTGAACTTCAAAGGATAAAGTGAGATGCCAAAACTGTTCAGAGGCAAAAAGCTGAAAGCCACGCTCATCTAATTAATACTGATCTTCATAGATGTTTTTGGAGTTCATTGTATATTCTCTTCTTTTTATCCTATTTGATTTTCAGTTGCTTGGGGACAAGCAACAATTTAAGTTTGGTGTTGTGATGAGCGGATAATTTATACGCTTTTTGGCATTATTTTTAGTATATTTTTAGTATGTTTTAGTTAGTTTTTATTATATTTTTATTCGTTTTTATTTAAAATTCATTTTTCTGGACTTTACTATGAGTTTTTGTATTTTTCTATGATTTCAGGTATTTTCTGGCTGAAATTGAGGGACCTGAGCAAAAATCTGATTCAGAGGCTAAAAAGAGCTGCAGATGCTATTGGATTCTGACCTCCCTGCACTCGAAGTGAATTTTCTGGAGCTACAGAAGCCCAATTGGCGCTCTCTCAAATGCGTTGGAAAGTAGACATCCTGGACTTTCCAGCAACGTATAATAGTCCATACTTTGCCCGAGATTTGATGGCCCAAACAGGCGTTCCAAGTCAGCTCAAGAATTCTGGCGTAAAACGCCGGAACTGGCACAAGAATGGGAGTTAAACGCCCAAACTGGCACAAAAGCTGGCGTTTAACTCCAAGAAAAGTCTCTACACATGAAAGCTTCAATTCTCAGCCCAAGCACACACCAAGTGGGCCCGGAAGTGGATTTTTATGTCATTTACTCATCTTTGTAAACCCTAAGCTACTAGCTATCTACATATAGGACCTTTTACTATTGTATTCTCATCTTGGTAGCTATCTTTGAGTAGTCTTATGCTATCTTAGATCATGGGGCTGGCCTCACGGCCATGCCTAGACCTTGTTCTTATGTATTTTCAACGGTGGAGTTTCTACACACCATAGATTAAGGTGTGGAGCTCTGCTGTACCTCGAGTATTAATGCAATTACTATTGTTCTTCTATTCAATTCAGCTTATTCTTGTTCTAAGATATCACTTGTTCCTCAACTTGATGAATGTGATGATCCGTGACACTCATCATCATTCTCACCTATGAACGTGTGCCTGACAACCACCTCCGTTCTACCTTAGATTGAGTGAATATCTCTTAGATTCCTTAATCAGAATCTTCGTGGTATAAGCTGGAATTGATGGCGGTATTCAAGAGAATCCGGAAGGTCTAAACCTTGTCTGTGGTATTCTAAGTAGGATTCGAGGATTGAATGACTGTGACGAGCTTCAAACTCCTGAAGGCTGGGCGTTAGTGACAGACGCAAAAGAATCACTGGATTCTATTCCAACCTGATTGAGAACCGACAGATGATTAGCCGTGCTGTGACAGAGCACGTTGAACATTTTCACTGAGAGGACGGGACTGTAGCCACTGACAACGGTGATGCTCAACATACAGCTTGCCATGGAAAGGGGTAAGAAGGATTGGATGAAGACAGTAGGAAAGCAGAGAGACGGAAGGGACAAAGCATCTCCATACGCTTATCTGAAATTCTCACCAATGAATTACATAAGTATCTCTATCTTTACTTTATTTTTTATTCATATTTTAATCATTAATCCTCATTACCATTTGAATCTGCCTGACTGAGATTTACAAGATGACCATAGCTTGCTTCATACCAACAATCTCCGTGGGATCGACCCTTACTCGCGTAAGGTTTATTACTTGGACGACCTAGTACACTTGCTGGTTAGTTGTGCGAAGTTGTGATAAAGAGTTGAGATTGCAATTGAGCGTACCATGTTGATGGCGCCATTGATGATCACAATTTCGTGCACCAGTTATCAACTACTATTTTTTTTCCCAGCCACGCGGAATGCCTTGACTAAGAAATTTTGTTCATCTAGCATCAACCTCAAGTCCCCAACTATGTCTTCGTGAATCTTATTAGTTTCTTTTTCACTACATGACTTTATAAAGGAATACACCTTTAATTGTCAAGTAATCTGGTTAAACAATCTAAATCACGTGTTAATAAAAAAGTGTTTGTATTGTACATATATGACATATACCTTACTGCTGAAATGCGGTTTTGAATCTCATTATGTGTATCAAAAACATAAAGTTGTGTAAATTTCACCGTGTCCCCTTCTTGTGGTAAGATACTTCCTATCAAGTGGTAATTTTCGCCATATAACACAAATGTACATGGTCTTCTCCCAATAGCTCGAGCACGGTCAATCTTGGCACCCATAGAAGTGAATTGGAATATATTATTGTATGTCCTAATACTTTCACGAAAGTGCTTGCTTCTACTGTCATCACCAAACAACAAATCATATAGGACTTTAGGTGCATTTTATATTTGAGGGATTTGAACTTGGCCGCCTCTACAGCAAAGTGTGTATTTCGGGTGATTTGTGTTGTAGTGCTTGTCTATCCTCTCGTCATATAAAAAAGTGCATGGCAATATTCACACTCGTGCCTTGCATATCCCATGTGCCAATATTTTGCAAAATAGAATGAATAAAAGTTTTTGCATATATTACCAAACCCTAAGAATGATCTATTCCATTAAGAGTTTGGTTTTGTCGCCAAAACACTTTCGTTATACCTTCGTCTACTATTTGTGCCCGATTAGTAGATCTTCAATTGTTGCAGCATCCACTGCTGCCTGTAAATTTTTTATGTCAACTAAAATTTAGATAAAAACTCATTAACTAATTAAATTTTCTACCTTCCTTATTGTGTCCCTTTTCTGAGCAACTTGGTTGGTGGGCAAGGGATTTGCGTTTGATACTCTAGGCTTCTTCCTTTGTTGAGAAGGAAAAGGTGTAAAAAGTAACAATAATGTTGGTGCAATCAAAATTGATGTTGTTATGCGACTATTGGGAGTGTTTAGGGGTCTATAGCAAATCCATTAAAGCTCCCAAAGCGAAAATAGTGTTCAACTTTACCATGCCCTTACAAGTTTTGGCAACTACAGAACTAAATGGAGAAGGAGAACTCATTTTTGTAAACCACATAACTAAATGCTCAACTCACTTGTTTTTAAACCTTAGGGTTTAGAACCATTCTCCTCCTCATCCGAGAATAATTTCGTGTAATACATTCTAGTCGTAACTAATTACTACGCTTTGTTTGGAACTACAACTAGGAAACAATAAAATGCTTTTAATTATTTTATATAAAAAAATAGTATAATTTATACCTACATCTATCATACAGAGTTTGTATAGAGATCCATAAAAGATATCCACGAATAAATTGTTATTGTTTGTATGTCTTTAGCATCTTATATCAAAATTAAATAAACAATATATTGTCCCAGTAGGTTTTGTTGCATTTTTTTTGTTATTTTTATCGTAGTTGTTTTATTTGTTAAGTTTTTAATTTGAGGATGTTTGATGTTATACGTCCAAAAAGATTAGCCACCACTGTAGTAGAAGATGAAGCTCTAAGCAATCCACTCCCCTTCACGATCCTACTCAAGGTGCCACAGACAAGGCAGGTCTTCCGGATCAGGAAACGCTGCTTCTCAAACTCTAGCCTTAACGCCACAGAGACCTCACGTACCCATAGTCAATGAAATTTCATGTCACGTATCCAAAGTTGCTCAGATGCTCTATTGGAATCCGCAATGCAATCTTTAGCTTTAGTTCAACGCTATCCGGGTCAGGACTCGCACGAAACCCAAGTAGAACAAGGGTGATTGTCACGTGTCACCCTCAATTCATAAGATAAAGAACAAGGTTGCATAAGAGAATAGAATCAGACATATTGAGATAGAACAGTAATATTATTATTCCATAAAACTCAGGAGAGCTCCTAACCTTAACCTTAGGAGGTTAGTGACTCATACTATACACAAAACACTATGAAAGGTTCGAATGAGCAAAGATCTCTAACAAGGGTGATCTTTGTTGTATATATACTAATCTAATAACTAAGGATTACAGAAATATGATAGAATGGTCTTGTAGTGCAAAAATCCACTTCTGGGTCCTACTTTGTGAGTGTTTGGGCTGAGTTAAGAGTGTCTCCCACGAGCTTGCTCCCTTTTGGGCGTCCAGCGCCAGCTTTGGACTCCTGAATGGGCGTTGGATGCCAGCTACTCCACTTTGGGCGTTGGACGCCAGTAATAGGGCTGGTGGCTGGCATTGAACGCCAGTTTTAGGCCTTCATTTTCGAAGTAAAGTATAGAATATTATATATTTCTGAAAAGCCCTGAATGTTAGCTTTCTATAGGCGTTGAGAGCCCACCATTTAGACTTCTGTAGCTCCAGAAAAGCTCCTTCGAGTGCATGAAGGTCGGATCCTGACAGCATCTGCAGTGCTTTCTCTGTCTGTGAATCAGACTTTTGCTCAAGCTCCTCAATTTCAGCAAAAAATACCTGAAATCACCATAAAACACACAAACTCAAAGTAGAATCTAAAAATGTGAATTTTGCACTAAAGAATATCAAAATAAAATAATATCCAATATATCAAAAAATAATAATCTTGAAATGATACTTTAAACCATAGTTGTCAGAACCGAACCGGTGATCGAACCGGTCAGGCTACTGGGTTACTGGGTCACTGGTTGAACCGGTTAACCCGGTCCCACATAAGTAAAATGTATAAAATAGCTAAAAACTTAAAAATTAACAGTTAAAAAATATATCTCCAATAATATTTTAATAAACATTAAATCTCAAATCTTAAAAATAAGTAGTAATACGAGAATAAACATAAAATTTAGTATTATTAGTCTATTACATGAGCAACTCAATTTAACATAATGAAAATAATAATTCATGGATTATATCCAAGGAGTAACTTCAAAGTCTGGATATCTTTCTTCATCTCACAAATCTGGAGCTACATCTTGATTGGTTTCATTCTGATTTGTATTTTCCACAGAAGTATTATTAGCTTCACCATCATCTTGATCGTCTTCCAGATTCAATTCATCTAGCATTTCAATAATGTTTCACAAATCATAATCAATAATAAGGCAAAATATTTGGTTAAAGCATTACAAAATCATCCCTAACAACAACATACCCAAATCATCTAAAGCTGATTGAAGAGACATATTTGCAAGATCATTCCGTAAAGCATCAACTTCTTCAGGAGTTAAAAATGGTGGTGAATCTTCCATTATCCATTCCGAATGATCCTCAAATGCATCAAGACAAATTGGATCATAACTTTGCTTTCTCATTCGGTTCCTATGTTATCAATTAACTTGATTAATCTTATTATGACTAAAAATTTTAAATAATGCCTTCAAGAAAGAATAATAAAAAGTACCTTTGTTGTAGCCTTAAGTTGTAATGAACATAAACAAGATCATTAAGCTTTTGATGCTCTAACCGATTCCTTTTCTTTGAGTGAATGTGTTCGAAAATGCTCCAGTTACGCTCACAACCTGAAGAACTGCAAGTTTGACTCAAAACACGAATTGCTAACTTTTGCAGGTTTGGTGTTCCACATCCATAAGATTTCCACCATTGATCTTAACATAAAAAGAAAACAATCACAATCATAAAAATCAAATCTTAAACATATCCCACCATTGTTGTCGCATCTCATTACGTTCAATCTCATCAAATTCCCTTTCAACGTCATCACAAGCACCATAACTTTCTGCATATTCTTCTTGAGTTTTCCTTTTCTTGGTTCGAAGATCTTCAATGTTTTGGGAGAATTGGTGTCTCACCACAGCTGGCACCTTTCGACATGCCTCAATATCTCCACCTTTTCCAGCCAAATGATGCTTAACCCGGTTAATTCCTTCACCCCTAATAAGCTTCTCGCAATAAATACATACCAGAGCAGTTTTTCCTTTATCCAAAACTTGTTTACAATGGCCCCATGCAGGATCAGTTTTTCCTCTGTTACTATTTTTTGGGTTCCAATTGTTGGATCAGGAGTTGATCCTTGTTCCTGAGAAGTTGGTGTTGGTGTTTTTGATGGTGTATTTGATGAAGCCATCCTAAATTCCTAATCAACCAGGGTCTAGGACTAAATGACTAATCTCCAAGAATAATACACAACAACAATCCACTAACTACTAAGAATAATATCCAACAGCAACTAACAATGGATAATCAACAAACTGAAGTACTGAATAGAAATAAAAAAATCAAGAAACATGAGAGATCAAACAGAAAAACATGTGGAAGTGTTCATGTTCTCATCTGCCCACATACCAAAATCAAACAGAAATCAAACTATCAAATATATGTGAACCACCAATTAAAAAATTAACTTCAAACATATGTAAACTATCAAACATGTTTTCATCTGCCCGCATACCATAATCATTAATCAATTAACTTCAAAAAATTAAAAAATTAAAAATACTTACCTGCACAGCTGCACGGCTGGACCCTGGACCTGGAGGCATGGAGCAACGAGCGTCGAGCAGAGAAGAGGGAGACCTGGAGCGAGGAGGCGACTTCAATGTTCAATCTTCGATGGACGGGGTGAGTGGCGCACTGCTCTGGATGCGGTGGTGAGGTGAGTGCCGCGTGGTTGAAGGCTTGAAGCTAAACAGGGCGACGAGGTGGCTGAAAGCCTGAAGCTGAAGCAGAGTAGGCGAGTAGAAGGGGATGGAGTCATGGTGCCATGGTGATGGTGATGGTGGTCTCTCAACTCAAACCGTTTGGGAATGGGAAGGGAAAGTGGGAAACAGGGGAAGGGGATGGAGGCTAGGGTTACATCGTTGAAACGCAGCAACAGAGCATCTTTTGTCTCTTTTTTTTTTCTTTTTTTTTTTAAGAAACGACGTCGTTTTCCATCGCAGAAAAAAAAATTTTCAAACCGGTCCGGGTTAAACGAAATTTTTCGGTTCACCGGTTCTGATCAAACCCGTCCGGTTCAATACGGGTCTCGCCGGTTCAACTCCTTGTTTGATTCGATGCCTCACCCGGACCAGTTATGGTACCGGTTCGCCGATTTTTCGGTCCGACCGGCCGGGTCGGTCCGGTTCTGACAACACTGCTTTAAACAAACTAATTACAGAATTTTCAACAATAAAAAATTTAAAAATATTATTATATTTCCAAAATTTAATTTAAAAATTATTTTTAATTGAATAATATATTTATCCTTTAATTAGAATCTATCTATTTAATTATAATACTTTTAAAATTAAAAAATAAATTATTAATTAATAATATACTAATTTAAAAACAAATAGTTTTCACAATTATAATATAATTTGTATAATTTACGTTTACTATAATTAGTAATAAATTAGAATATTATATTTCTCCTAATAATATCATCATATATATTGCAAGCATTAATTAATTTAAAATATTAATACTTTAATAACATATAAATATTATTTTTTTATAATTATATAATAATATTCACATTCTTTTCGTAAGTATAGTTCTTTTAATATTAGAATAGAAATTATTAATTAATGGTATAATAAACATCAAAATAAAATTATATCCAATAGATCAATACATTAAAAAATAAAATCTCAAACTAATTACCTAAAACAAACTAATTCCCTTAAAAATAAATTATTATTAATAGACTAATTCCTTTAATTAGAATATATGTATTTAACTAATATTGTCTCAAGGCAGAAAGCTTAGTCTCAAGTCTGAGGGTGAAAATTCACCCTCATACTTGAGACTAAGCTTTCTGCCTTGCGACTAGCCTCTCTCACTCAAGATAAGGTTAGGTGATCTCTTTCTGTCTCCTTCTCAATTAGGTCCCACCAGGCTGTAAAAAGAAAGAGAGATAGAGGCGGCTATATAGCGGGAGTCGTTTCGGTTGTATGCCACGAGGTCCCTATGGACAAGGGGACAAGTGAATCATCGCTTTTGGGCGCCTGCAGACGGATATCGGTCGGGACCCGAGGATACCAGCCGATGATGAGCATGATGATGACCTATTATTCGTCGGCGGTCCGGCGCACCCCTACTAAGGTGGCTATTTCTACCTTCCTATAATCCCTTTTACTTGAATCCATTCTTAGTGTTACCTGACGCCTTTTCTTATCCGTTTGGATCTTGGTCTATGATGGCCTTTTTATTGATTTTGACGATTGGATCTCTCTATGAATGGAAAAGGGGTGCTTCGGATCGGGAGTAATGAAAGGGGTGATCTCGTAGTTCTTGGTCTGTGAAGATATGTTGTTAGGTGCTCCATTTTTTCTATTGAGGTTGAACCTAAACCTGTGCTCGAGGGACAGCTGTTCATACACAGATAAGGGATGTATGGATTCTCGAGAAGAAGGGAGCCTCGGTGGTCCCCCCATTATACACAAGCCGTCCGGATCCCACGAGTGAATCGAAAGTTGGATCTCACTCGAATCGCCCCATCTATCCTCTACTCCTAAATTGAAAATAGAGAAAATCAAGATATGGATATATGATAGAATTAATAAGAAAAGCGTCAAGTAACACTAAGAATGGATTCAAGTAAAAAGGATTGTAGGAAGGCAGAAATAGCCCCTTCGTAAACTTCATTCATCAAAAGGATACTCAAGTAGCTATGACTGTTGTAAAAAATATCTCTGAAGAGTTCCAGAAAAATAAATTATTAATTAATGATATAATAATTTGATCTTTAGTTTAAGAACAAATAATTATGCATAATTGTAGTACTATAATAATTTGATATAATAACTTGATCTTTAGTTTAAGAACAAGAAAATTCGTCTGTAATTATCGACAGAAAATTCGTCAAAAAGTTCGACGTTTTAGGAAAATGGAGGGGAGAATTTACCGAGAAAAAATCTGTCGGTAACTGGTAAAAATTCGTCGGTAATTTTTTGACGGAAAAAAATCCGTTGGTAAATAATTTCTGACAAGGTTTTTATAGAAGGACAAAATCCATTGGTAACCAAAAATTCGTCTGTAATATAGATCAAATCTGTCTGTAAATCTATTTGTATTTAGTAATTTTCTAGTTGTGAATATAATTTGTATTATTTATATGTAATATAATTAATATAAATTAAAATATTATCTTTTTTCTAATAATATAATTATATATATTCCTGTTGTTAATTGATTTGAAATATTAATATATATATATATATATATATATATATATATATATATATATATATTTTAATGAGTAAACTACCATTTCTACCCATAAAAGTTGAAAATGCTGACATATCTACTTATAGAAGATAAAAATTACCATTTGTATCCATAAAAATTGACTTTCACAAGCAAAATTATCAAAACCCTAAATAATTACATAAAATCTCCAAATTACCCCCCTTCTCTTCTCTCACGCACGCACACATCCTCACTCACTATCTGCAGCACCTAAACCACCACTGCCGTAGCATCATCTCCCTTCTTACTTTGTCTTTCTCTCTCTCTCTTTCACTCACTCACTTTTCCTCTCTCACCTCTTGAACATTAACATAGCCCATCCACTATCTTCTTCAAAATCACAAAAAAGAACAAACTCAGATCAAATTGAAGAATAGAACATGTATAAATTCAAAATACAATCCTAATTTCTTAGAACCTTCCCCAAAAATTGTCAATTTCTCAAATTCAAGATCACTATTTTCGTTACAAATAACACAGAACATTAATTCGATTTTGGCGACGCTGGGAGGAGATGACGAAAATGCATCGCTAGGAGGAGAAGAGAGCAGCGACACCGAGAGAAGGAGAAGACGAAGATATGACATTTGAAAAAGGAAGGAACTCAACATTGAAAAAGAAGTTGTGGTTGCATAAAATAGAGGACTCAAAATTGCTACTTCCTGAAGTCAAAAACCTCCCGAAGAAGAAGAAGAAAAGGAGGGGAGGAGAAGATGGAGCTCGCGACGGTAAAAGGAGGAACCACCATTAATGCACAGAGGAGAGAGAAGAACGACAGAGAAGAGAAAGACATCAATAGGGAAAGAAGAGGAAGGAGAAAAGTGCGAAGAGGGAGGAGAAAAAGAGAGAAGGACAATTGAAGAAGATAGAGAAGAAGGAAGAGAGAGAGAGTGTGGAAAGGGGAGGGTGGTGCAGCAGTGCTGGTTCACGATTTAGATGAAGAATTGAAGAGGATGAGACTCACCAAGGATAGTTTGGGAATTTTATGTAATTATTTAGGGTTTGGATAATTTTACTTGCAAAAGTCAATTTTTATGGCTACAAATGGTAGTTTTTATTTTTTATGGGTAGATATGTTAGCGTTTTCAACTTTTATAGATAAAAATGATAGTTTACTCTATTTTAATTTTAATAATATATAAATATTATCTTTCTCATAATAATATATTAATATCTATATTTATTAAATAACATTAGTTATTAATATTATATAATATATTAATACGCGTAAAGTATTATATAGAACACTGTATTTTAAAACATTTTTTTCTTATACATGTTTATTATTATTGACAAAGAAATACTATTATTATTTTAAATGATTTAATTTTTAATTATTGGTAGATTAAAAGTATATAAAAATTATATGACATATTATCATATTAGTAGTATTTTTCACTAAATTATATGGATATATTATTGATAAAATAAACTAATAAAAATATAAAATTAAAAATTAATAAATTAAATATTACATATCTAAATTAAATAAACTTAACTAATAAAATGAGATCAACTTTCAAATTCTTTTTGAAGCTAAAATCAAATTCTAATATTATAATTAAGTTATTTCAATAATATCTATAACATTTAATTCTAGACTTTAGATTCATATACATTAGAATCATTTTCATAATAATAACTAGTAAAAATAGTTTGATCAGATTCAATATGTAATTCATGCAAATTCAGACTTTTCTCTTTTTAAATAAATTCCATCATTTGTTAGTCATATAATACGACAAGACAAGAATAACCAAATTTAGTTCAATAATAAATTCAGCTTTTCTATGAAATATAACTTCATCAAAATTTTATTATGTTGGTTATAATATATAAGAAGATCTAACCATCTTTCAGCAAAATGAAGTTTATTGTTTCTACTGTATTGAACTCTTACATTCATATATAATTAACACCCCAATCAACAAAATAACTTGAGATGGAACATGATGGAAGTGATGCATTATAAATTATTACGGTAAAAAACAATTTTACTGCAAGGACAAAAAAAAAATAAATTAAGTAAAAACACTCATTATATAATTAAAAGAATAAAAGTAAGGTTGGGTTTATAAAAAAAGGATAAAATTTTAATTTATACTTTAAAAAAATTAATTTCATTAATAAAAAAAATTAAAGAATATATTATTATCGTATGAAAATAACAAAAGAAAATTCAGAAACAAAACAAAAAATTTTGACTCTAATTAACCTATAAATTTAATTTTACAAAATTATCCCCAGTTAAACGAGAGGCCAGTTTGTAAGCAGAGTTATGAAGACAAAATAATTGAAGCGAAGGAATTTGGAAATAATAAAGAATTAAGAAAAGAAAGAAGACAGAGGAAGTTGGTTAGTTTGTTAAGCTTGGCGGGAAAGTTAGTTGGAGATATTTTATGATTGGTTATTGATGAGAATGAAGTAGTACTAGTACGTATATAAGGTGGTAGTGGAGTCAGAGTGTGTGTATTTTGCGCTCTCTCTCTCTCTCTTCTCCAATTCATTCTCATTCCATTTCTTCCATCTTTCTCTGTTTCTTCAATCATGAGCGACCTTGGGGACAAGTATTTGGCGTTAGCAGCTGTGATTCTCGCTTATCTCCTCTGGGAAGGCTATCAAAAATTAAAGAGTTGGGCACGGCAACGGGAATTGGACCGGCGATGGGGCGGTGGCGGCAACCGCAACCGAGCAGGTCATCATCCACGCGGTGCTGAGCTTGAGCAGGGAGCCCGAGGGGGCGGTGGCAACGGAGCAGGTCGAGGGGGCGGTGGCAACGGAGCAGGTCGAGGTGGCGATGGCAACGGAGCAGGTCGAGGTGGCGATGGCAACGGAGCAGGTCGAGGTGACGATGGCAACGGAGAAGGCCGAGGTGGCGATGGTGACGGAGCAGGTCGAGGTGGCGGTGGCGATGGCAACGGAGCAGGCCGAGGTGGCGATGGCAACGGAGCAGGTCGAGGTGGCGGTGGCGATGGCAACGGATCAGGTGGCGGTGGCGATGGCAACGGAGCAGGCGGAGGTGGCGATGGCAACGGAGCAGGTCGAGGTGGCGGTGGCGATGGCAACGGATCAGGTGGCGGTGGCGATGGCAACGGAGCAGGTGGAGGTGGCGATGGCAACGGAGCAGGTCATCATCCAGACGGGGCTGATCCTGAGCGGGCAGGCCAAGGTGGCGATGGCATTCAAGAAGCTGACTTAGGCCACCATCAACTTCCCGATAGTGAGTGAATTTTTGCATGAAATTCTTGATACAATTTACGTTGCATGCTATACGTACATTGTGATGATAATTCTTGATTGAATAGGATCCTCAAATGAAGCTCCAAGAACTGCTCAAAAAGTAAAAGAAAGCGATGCAGCAGAAGAGTAAGTTGTTGGTGATATCAATTGACATGCTTCATGTTATTCCCTTGTGCCAACCAATTCCATATTCATTTTATGTTACTATTAATGCAGATACGAAGTGAGCGGCAAATTGAAGGCTAAGAGTGGTCTATACAATTTGACTGTTGTCCTTCTCAAGCTTTTGGCACGAAAGAAACCAAGTGATGATGAGCAGCAGGGCGTATCTTCTGAGCCTTTGTTGAATGCTGTTGTTTAATCACCCAACTACATTACATTCTTTTAGTCTACTCTTTCTATCTCTCTACGTGCACATTTAATTTCTTGCAAGAACTCCTCGTAAATAAGCACGCCTCCCATTATTGTTTACATACATTTTCTTCATAATACATGACGGTTTTTTTGAGCTATACTTGCTTCTTTTATATTTCTTTCATTTATTTACTGCTTCTTTGGTCTTTACATATGATGGATTATTATTGCCTTCTTACTGCAAAATACATGCATAAATGAAATTGTGTACATATCAAATAGAATGTGATTAATTCTTATGTATCTCTCTCGGATACGTGGGTTTGACTTTCGTTTTGTGTCAACATTGGACAGAGTTATTTTCTTCTTTCAAATCGATAATGGATAAAAAAAGGGACAATTATTTACTACGTCTAAGATGAACAAGTAAAAAAGGCAACACAAAAAATGAAATCCTGTATTTTATCCAATTAATCAGTAGCAACTACTAATTAGGAGGTACAAAACCCTGGAATAGCGGGTAGATAGATTGGATTGATGCTGTTCAATCCCAATCCATAACTATCTGCTAATGTGCCTCTTGGCCAGTCACAATGGGTAGGGAAAATGTTTTAGGTAGATAAATAAAAGGTGTCAGACACCCTCTCAATTTTTTTTCTAATTAAATTTGATATGAACTTCATTAATTTAATTGTCTTACATATATATTTTTTTATTTTTTTAAACTCGTTTTCTTTACTTTTATGTCTAAGTATACAAAAGATATGCATTAAAAAGTGATGCAAATAATACATCTCTAATTTTCCCCTCCTCTTATGCGAAGCTAAATCACTATATAATATTGGATGAATTACAGATTTATATCTCCCATTATTCTTGTTTCGGTTTGGCGAGAGTACAATTTGAATTAATAATGGTAATTTAGTAATGGTGCCCAAAAGTAGCTGCACCTTCATAAAAAAAACCCACATTCAAATCACTAAAAATGTAAGATCTGTTCATAATAAATGTCATATGTAATAATAACAATAGATTCATGTATGTAAAATTGTAGTAAGATAGTATCCTCATATTGGAGATGAAGGAGTGAGCACCTTCGTGGTTGTGGGTTAGTGAAAAAAGTCCCTCAAGTAGTTTTTTTAAACATGAAAATGATAAATATTTAAAAAAGTATTAAATTAACTAAAATAACAAATAGTTTTTTAACTATATTCTACATGCACAAATAATATAATTCTAGGGGTATCTTTTCGGTGTTTTCAAAAGCTCACAACGCATAACACAAATTCCAGGTCAGAGAGTTTGCATGCTCAGACACACAGTGAGAATGCTGCTACACAACAAAACAAAACAAAACAAAACAAAACAAAGCACAAATCAACTAGTTTCAAAAGAAAGAATTCACCGTATTGTAACGGCTAGGATATCACCTCCACATGCACTTACATCACATTAATCAATTATATATGAACAAAAATGTAATCATTGTTGGTTATTAACTTATTATATCAACTTATACTCCTTCGTTGCTTATTCAAGTCATTAATTCTCATTTTAGTGCATGTATAATTAAATTAACATTTAAAATAGTTAGAATCTTTCGTTAGAAATATTAAATTGATGTGAACCAATTTAACTTTTATATTTTAGTGAATAAAATGAGTATCATCAATACAACTTTATTTAACAAAAATATTATGTAATATTTGTTAAAATTAATTTATTAATATATTTTTTATAATAATATGCATAAACATATAAAGATGTTCAGAAAAAAAAAATTAAATAATAACATCTTTATCACCATTTCCATTACATTATTCTACATTTCAACATTTGCAACCTTTTCACCTCCCTTTATATTAACATTTTGACAATACTTATAAATAAAAATGGATTCTTGCCCTAATTATTAATTCAAACTTAATTATATAAAAGTTAAACATACAAACAATGCTTAACAAGTAAAGAATGTTGTCTAATTTCTACATATTCTTTTTCTCTTCTTCATATTACTATAAAATGAAAGAACCATGGATTAAATAAATGTTGGAAACAAAAAAAAAAAGTTGTTTTTGCCTTGTTCACTGGTTTTCTATTTTCTTTGCTTTGTTAACAGTGAAACTCTCTCAAACAGAGATGATTCCTTAGCCGTTGATTTGTTCTGACAAGCTTTCCACGTGTGATTTATGTCTTGATCTTGCAAACCCCATCTCTCTTATATTCTTTCTTTCTCCTACTACTTCTACTACTACAGCTTTACCCCACTTTCCTCTTTGCATTTACACCTTAATTTCCCTTCATTATTTTCTTCTTTTTTTTCTTCTCTCTACAGTCCCATTTCATTTACACTCCTTGTCCTTCTCTTTCTTTCTCTCTCATTCATTATTGAGTTTTTTCCCTTTGCTCCAGATTTCTCTGTTTGAATCTATGGCCGTGCATTCCCTTCTTTTGCTGCTTTTTGCAGTGTCTGTTCTTGTTGTTGCAGCTGATGAAGGTTTGTGTGCACACTCTTTATTATATAGCTTCTCTGTTTGTTGAGTTCTGTGTTATGAGTTTCCGTTTTCTGTTTTGTAAAGTTTATGCTTGCATTATGAATCATGAATCTTCTTCCATTCTCTCCTTTGGGTTTGTATTTCATCAAAGTAACATTGTTTTGGCATTGTTCAGAACTCAATGTGAAAACTAATGAAGTTGTTTGGAAGTTATTTACTGCATGTAGCATATTGCTGTTTTCTGTGAGATTCAAGGTTTGTAATCAGCTATAAGCTATAAAATAGCAGGCAGAAGACCCTTCAATAATTATTATTGTGTATATGTTATACTTATTTTGAATGTGATTAATAAACTTTGGCCAATTTTGGGTGTAAATAAAATTAAATTATAGTATATATAAAAAACAATTAGCTAGGCTTTTATTGATTCGAGTGTGGTCCATCTATGATATATTTAGATATATAAAATGGAGTAGGATGATGCTTCTATTTCAGTCACTTTCTTTCTTTGAGGGAACTATCCTAATGTTCAGAAATCATTGCAGTTATAACTAAGTCTTCAAAAGGGAGAAGTTTTTTTTTTTCAAAAGCTATTTTCCGGTGCCCGGAGAGTCAGCCGCATTTCACTGAATCGGATTAGTCAGATTTTTAGTAAAGGATTTAGATTTTAGATACTAGTGAGTGGTAATAAATAGGGAAATGATTTTAAAAAAGAGAAATTTTGTGCTAACTGTCAAGATTCTTTCTGCATATGCTTCTGGAGTTGTGTCATTTGAGTAGCTGAAGCTGAATCCTGTTGCTTTTCTTTTTTTCTTTTGGCTGCAGAACCATTTATTGGTGTGAATATTGGAACAGATCTATCAGATATGCCACACCCTACTCAAGTAGTAGCACTACTTAAAGCTCAGCAAATCCGACATGTTCGATTGTATGATGCTGACCAAGCTATGCTTGTCGCACTAGCAAAGACAGGCATTCAAGTTGTTATCACTGTCCCTAATGAAGAGCTCCTAGCAATTGGCCAATCGAATTCGACGGCTGCCAACTGGGTTTCACACAATGTTGTAGCCCATTATCCAGCAACCAACATCACAGCCATTTGTGTTGGTTCTGAAGTCTTAACTGCCCTTCCTAATGCAGCAAAAATACTTGTCAATGCTCTTAAGTACATTCATTCAGCTCTCGTTGCATCCAATCTTGATCGCCAAATCAAAGTCTCAACGCCCCTTTCCTCTTCAATCATCCTCGATTCATTTCCACCTTCGCAGGCTTTCTTTAACAAGTCACTGAATTCAGTTTTAGTCCCAATGCTTGATTTCTTGCAATCCACTGGTTCTTATCTCATGCTCAATATATACCCTTACTATGATTACATGCAATCAAATGGTGTAATTCCATTGGACTATGCACTCTTCAAGCCTTTGCCACCGAACAAAGAAGCCGTTGATTCCAATACCCTTTTGCATTACACCAATGTCTTTGATGCTATGGTTGATGCAGCATACTTTGCCATGCTTTTTCTAAATTACACTAACATTCCTGTAGTAGTAACTGAATCCGGATGGCCCTCGAAAGGTGGATCCAACGAGCCTGATGCAACAATTGACAATGCAAATACTTACAATAGCAATCTTATAAAGCATGTGCTGAACCAAACTGGAACTCCCAAGTATCCTGGAATTGCTGTTAGCACTTACATTTACGAGCTCTACAACGAGGATATGAAGCCGGGGCCATTGTCCGAGAAGAATTGGGGACTCTTCGATGCAAATGGTGCACCTATTTACATTTTACACTTGACTGGATCAGATGCACTCTTAGCAAATGATACCAGCAACCAAACTTTCTGCATTGCAAAGGAGGGTGCTGATCCGAAGATGTTGCAAGCTGCACTAGATTGGGCGTGTGGACCGGGCAAAGTGGAATGCTCTGCTATGCGGCAGGGACAACCATGCTATGAACCAGACAATGTGATTGCACATTCAACTTATGCTTTTGATAGTTACTATCATAAGATGGGAAAGACTCCTGAATCCTGTGACTTCAATGGAGTGGCTACTGTCTCCACCACGGATCCAAGTAAGCTGCTATATGCATTTTTTAGTTTAATTTAGCTTTGATTACCTTGGAAATCTCTATAGTTTAAAAGCTCTAATAAAGTTCTTTTATTGTGCACAAATTTTCAATTAGTCTCTATAGCTTAAACATGGATAGTTAATTGCTTATACTGTGCAGAATTTTTTTGTCAAAAACAGCGATTCGTCATCCAATATATAGGAACTTGATTAGGAAACGTCTATTCAAATGAACTTGATTAAAAAACGTTTATACTATATAGGGATTTGATTACAAATGTGTAAAACTATAGAAACCCAAATGAGAGATGAATGAATCTAGAGATCTCTAGAGTAATTTAACCTATTATTTAAGGCTTTGAAGTTTTAACATTTTGTGGTTTTCATTTATTGTAGGTCATGGTTCTTGTATATTTCCTGGAAGGTAAAGGCATTTATTTCTTTGATTCATTTTCAATATCCTTGCTTGCTTTGTGAAATTAGTATTACTTACAAGTGATTGGTTTTTGAATGTGCAGTTTGGGAAGAAATGCTACCTTTACCAATGTCACAGCACCATCAATGAATTCTACAGCTTCAGATTCCTCATCAGCCTACAATCCCCACAGCTCTGAGTTGAGAATTAGAAGCCTTCTATTAATGGTGATAGGATTCTTAATATGTGGAGTGGTTTTGCTATGAAGTGTGGTACATAATCTTGAAAATGTGTTTCTCATCCAAAAATTTTGTGATATATGAATGATGGTGCTACAAGGTTATATCATCTTTGGTAGCATTGTTCAAATTGATCCATTCAATTTTGTACAAAGAAACCAGTAAAGGGTTTGGACTAAGTGAGGATGCAAATATGCAATTGAAATCATCATTGTAATTCTTTCAAATTGGTCAATTATTATCAACCATTCACGGATCCTTTAGGTTGCTTTAAATCTTATTATGCATCTAAAATTCTACATATCACTTAAAATCAATTCATTAGATTATTTACTTACTGTTGTATATAATTTTGAAGTTGTAGTCTCCTATCTACTATCTCCCATGGCAACAATGCCGGCGTGAATTTAGCTCCTCCAATTCTTTTTGCCACTTCCAATAAGAGCGCTTAAGTAGGTTGAAAAATTATTTGTATTATTATACACACTAATTGATTAGTTAATTAAATGAGAATGTCAATGAAGGTATAATCTCTTTATACTTATAAGTTTCACTCTTAATTTAAAAAAAAAAAATTTTTACGACTACTATGATAAATATATAAAAGAATCGGTCACTGAATAGAACATATATTAAAATACAAAATAATAATATATACATAAATGTATATTAACTGATTTTAATAGTTAATTTTTAATGTGTGGATAATATTTTTGTTTTTCACTTTTTCTTATTCATATTATTATGAGTAAACTTTTCGGTTTGTCTTATTAGTGGGGTTTTTTTTGTTAGTGTAATAGTTGCCAAATGGCCAAAAATACTACAACTGTAAAATAAAGCTAATTCAGTTATATTACCAAAAAAAAAGCAAATTCAGTTATGAATTTTCCTTTCCACTTTTCGCAATTTCCGCGGACTGCAGCTTCCACACTCCTCCACTCTGCAATGGTAAAACCGTAATTTTATCAGTGAAATTCAAAACCCTATTCGCGTCGCAAAAGGGTTATATAAACACACTACGTCCCCTTCTTTTCGTCCCTCGCACAGATTTCATTATGTTTTGGTCCTCACATCTAATGGATTCTTTGTAGCATTAGGTTTTTCCCTTCTTCGATTCCATTTTCGTTTTCAGTTTCTGATTCAGATTTGAAATCTGCATCCACTATGATTCTCTATGTTAATTAACCATGGCATAGAGAATACGAAAGGATGCAAAATCAAATCGGTTCCTCTGGACTGGCATTTTCCCTAATTTATAATATGGATTCTGCTATTTCTCGTAGGATCCACAATTTTCATATTTTTCAATTCTAGGTTTTGATTTTCTGAGCTTTTAAACCGTTTTAATTATGTTAATTGTTGTTGTGATGCTCGATGATGGTTTTTTGCTTTAACCACACCGAATAGAAGCTAGTTTTGGGATTAGAACTCTATTAGTTAAGCTTCATGGATGTTTGGTGTTTGATTTTGCCTAATGAATCCGTTCTCTAACGGACGAGGTTTCGGAATGGGACCTCTTCTTTTAGGGTTTGGAAGAAGGTTTTGTTAAGCACACAATGCATTTTGGCTTAATTGATAGGGGGATTTTTCCATTTCAAATCTTCTCAAGTGGAAAGAAATTGTGCCTATACTACTGAGAGCAAGGAAGTTACTCCATCCCCGTTCGAATCAAATTTTCCTTGAATTAGCTCCTTGAATTGAGTAGAAACCATTTTTATTTTGGCTTTTGTTTTAATTGTTTTGTGATGCTCGATGATGATTGTTTTGCTTTAACCACACCGAATTGAAGCTGGATGGGGTTTTAAGCTTCTTTTCATTTGAGCTTATAAGTGCTTCTTGAGCTTGATTTTGCTTGATGATTTCTTTTTCTAATGGATGAGGTTTTGTTACCTTTCCTTTTAGAGATTGAAAGAGGGCTGTGTCAAGATCATGAAGCAGTTTGGGCTTAAATGGGAGAGGCCTTATCCATCTCATGTCTTCTTATGTGGAAAAAATTTGGCCTTTCAACTGAGAGCAATCTATAACTTCTTTACATTTAAATCAAACGTGTTCCCGGAATCTTTAAATGTCTTTGTTTATATTGGAAATTGAATGGATGATGGTGTTTGTAGTACTGATATACAAGTTACTATCTCTGTATTATGAATTTGTGTTTGTGTAACTATGACATTTAACCAACATTTCATTGGAAAAATCTGATAATTTCTGTTGTTAAATTTATCAAAAATTGGATATGCAATATGCCTATTATGTCATATACAGATAGACTCAAAGGTAACATATCTCTGTAACATTTTGATGATTATTGCAATGATTCCTTGATTGCACGTTGCTAATCTATGTTACAATGGACTATCTGATTGACTTAGACATATAGGGTGAAGTCTTGGTATAAAGGTGTGGTTCAATTCTGATATTAATGATGACTGATTGTAAAAAGATTTAGTCTGATGGTGCTGGTGCTGCTGCAGGAGCTGATGAAAAAAGAGTAGAGAAAAATTTTTCTGCAAGAACAACATTTGCCGCATCAGATGGATGGAATGCATCCCAAAATACGTAATCATTGCGGTTGCTGCACAGCTTTGAGTTTGGCAAGCATAATCCCCCAATGCTTGTGTCTACATTGCAACATGATGTATTTGAAACCTTAAAACCTGTGTGATGATGATATAGTATTAGACCATGTCTACCAAAATTTGAATGAAAGAATTTGCTTAGTATGAATATGTCTTAAGGATTTGATTTTAAGCTCTGAAATTACCATAGGTAGTGGGATTATTGATCAAGTCAAGAACTAATGGATAGGTGTCTGCAAATATGAGCTTTGAATTTGGAAGACGATGGTTGAGTGTGTTCAGTAGCTTTTGTACTTTAGAGTTGAATTCAAGGATCCACTCATTAACTCTCTTTAAACATTGACCTTTTCTGGATTTTACCCTCTGTGATGGAATGCAACCTAGTGGACCAACTCCATGGAAGACCATTTTTCTTGCTCCCAGCTGATATAGTCTCTAGAAATAAGCAAATTTATTTGACTATATTACAGGTTTTCACTAATATTGATAGGGGTGTTCAAAAATACCAGTAAACTGAAACTATAGTTTTTATGGTGTAGTTTAGTTTTAAACCAAATAAAATTGGTTTATAGGTTAAAACTAGTTTAACTAAATTGAAGAGAGAGAGGGAGAGAAAGAGAGAGGGGAGAGGAGAGAGAGAGAGAAAGAGAGAGAGAGAGAGAGAGGATGTAAAAATTAATTTTTTATAGGTCAAAATTAGTTTTAGTCTATAAATCAATTTCTGGTGACTAGCCTATAAATCAGTTAAATACTTTAATCTGATTATTAAAACTAGTTTTAATTTTATGAATTGGTTTAAATGGATGCACTGTATTATAAACTGCATTTTCCAGTTGAGAAGGATCTATAACTTAAATTAACAAAGTATTATGCAGTGTTTTTATTACCGAAAGTTGTTGATCCAAGGTTGAAATTAAGAGTTCTACAAATTCATCATGTGTGTATTGCTGGCCATCTGCTAGGAAAGGCTGCAAGAAATTATTGACGTAGTCATTGCTTCCTGGAAAAGTACAATTCATCGACTTTAGTATATGAGGTGGATAACTGAAGTTCTAAACATTGAAATCAATATTTATGCAAAAATATACCAATTCCAATGAAGTACATGGCATCATTGCAATGCTTGATTGCTGCTGCTTCACCTACTCTTGCCGTGATTACATCTTTGGTTCTCTTGAAGCTGTTTATTTGATCATCAAAGGATAATCTCTGAATCTAAAACATTTAATGTAGAAATAGGGGGAAAATGTTAGATAAGAAGCTACTAAGCTGTAAAATAATAAGAATCATGTAGGTTTAAAAATGTCTTTGCTTACAAAATAGAGTCCAGTATCATTGAGAATTCCTGCACCACCAGATGCATAATTTACTCCTTTAAGGAGGGCATCACTGTTTTGAGACACTGCAAGATAAGCTGGTGGTGATGGTATTCCAAGCTTTGCAGCTGCAAAATACCATAAAAGATAAAACAGAACAATTAAAAGAAATAAAATCCTGTATTTACTATTAGTTTTTTCAATATCCTGTTTGATAATTGTTTCTGAGTACAAAGATACTAGAAAAAGAGAAAAATATAAAAACAAACAAAATTCTCTATTCTAAAATAAAATTTGTTTTATGTCCATTCAAAAATTAGAAATACATTTAACTTTTATATACTCACAGTATAAAAGAGTTTTA
This sequence comes from Arachis stenosperma, assembly GCF_014773155.1. Taxonomy (NCBI): domain Eukaryota; kingdom Viridiplantae; phylum Streptophyta; class Magnoliopsida; order Fabales; family Fabaceae; genus Arachis; species Arachis stenosperma. The sequence continues at coordinate 17,709,852 of NC_080383.1, read as the reverse complement.
CCATATCCAATTATATATTATTGGCATGTTAGTAAAAATATTCATTACTTAAAAAATCACCTAGACATAATATTATGTGCATTATAATTAAATTCTTGTCTATAAACACATACTCAGGCATAAGCGAACGAAAATAACACTAAACAGAAGCATTAAGATGAAAAAAATACATATTAAATCGCCAATAGTCCTTCCATTTGTGAATCTTCCAGTGGCTTGGCCACCACTATAGTCAATCCCATACCATGGATAGTTAGACTTAGCTAATGAATATTGGAGAAAATTATTGTTACCAACATCTGTTAAGGAATCACCAAAAACATAAGTAACAAGTTGAGTCATTGCTGAAGAACCCATTGCTGCCAATGATGAGAAAACAAAGACAGCAAAAACCACCCTTAGCATTATCATTATCTTCATCTGTTTCCAACTTTATGTTCCTGAAAAGTGTGATTGTGCATCATCGGATTTTATAGTATTAGCATTACCATATTTCATTATATGAACTATTGTTTCACTCCTCCAAGTTTGCATGTTTGGTGATTATTTTCCAAACTACAAAGATTCTTGAGGAAATGATGGAGCCTCTCATAAGGAGTTGGCCAACTCAGAAGCTTGAGTCAGCAATATTATTATCTAATGGTCCACATGTTCCATAAATTGTTGATTACTAGTAATAAATATTGGATAAGAATCTTACATCACGTGTGTTAAGAAAAACAAATAACTACTACGCACGATTTTAGAGTTTAATTAGTACGTATTAACAGTGTAAAAAAATTATATTATCACCTAATTAAATATTTTTGTTTATATTTTGTATAGAATAATAAATTGTTAACTCGAATATTTTCATGGATGGGATATATGATAAATTATTAGATATTTGTTTAAGATTATTTTACAACTAACCAAGAATGCACAGAAATTAAATCTTATGACCTATTGAACGCTGAATATTTCAATGAGCCAAAGATTTTATATTTACCGTTTTTTTGGGGGGTTCAAAATTCACAGTGATAGTATGAAGTTTGAACAAATAAAATACTGGGGAAATCTTTGGTGGTTTGTCATTATGCGAATTGTGGTTGGTGAAGACAACTTGTGTTGTAAATTGTAATTTTGTTTTTATTCGGTTTGTAGAACTGTTTTGATTAACGTTTATAGTTTTTGCTTTGTTAAACATTTTGTTTTGATAGAAAGTTAAAAGAAGAAAAAATGGTTTTTTTTTTTTAATTTGTCAAAAGAAGAAAAACTGTTTATGTTATGACTACCTAAGTACCTATAGTTTTCGGTCCAAAAAAAAAGAATTCATTACCATAGTTTATTAGTCCACCCCCCCCCCCCCCCCAAAAAAAAAGATAAATAGGTTGATAATACATTTTCAAACGGTAATAAATCTTGTTAAAGTAAGCAAAAAGTTAAACACCCATATTAGGTGCATCTATCGTGATTGTGAAACCTTTGCTAGTTCCTTCACTCCAGCGGTGCTTGTGCTTATACTTTTGTTGTGATTTTTTCCCCAATTACTATACTTTCTCTGTGCAGTAAGTTAATTAAATTGACAAATAAAACGACAATATTGTTCACCAACTATATATATATGTACTTGGTAGGTAATGCTAAATTTCATAAAATTAGGTTTGACCTCCAAAGTTTTATTCAAGACGGGGTTGCTAAAATTGAATTTTATCGAGAGGCCACACAGTAGCTAGTAGGATTGAACTACTAAGGTAGTTGTCGGAAATTGGTTTTAATCCAAAATAAAGGAGCTTTCCTATAGGAAATATAGGCTGCTTGTTGCGTGAGGTGAAGATGTTTGTAAATTGAAGGAAAAATCGTAGTTGAGGAAGAGATAAAATGTCATGGTAAAGAAAACTTGTTTATGCCCCCACAAGGGAGCACAATGAGGTACATCAGGATCAAGCAATCTAATTGATAATTGAAATTGACAAATTGTACATGTCACACCCACTTTATAGGTCTTTGTGCAGGCAAACTACATTGTCAAAAAAAGAGCCAAAGCAGTGGCCCTTCATACTTGTTTGGCATCAAATTCGGCCATGGAGTAAGGCCCCTCCATGTGATAAATTCTAAGAGCTCACAAAGCTTAAACAAAGTGCTAGCTTCTATACCACAACTCTAATTAGTCTTGACTGAAATTCATGACTATGTGAACATTTTTGGACTTATGGTCTTACTGTGGGATAATGTGGACCAATTGGTCTAGGCTCCGTTTATTTACCAATGTATATAATTTGGGCTTTATTCTCATGTTCTTCCCTTTTTTTTTTTAATCTTCGTTTATAAGTACATTCAACATTCGTAATCATTTTAAGCTTGAAGGCTAGGGTTAGGGTTCTTGAGCCACACCCTGATACTGAAAGTGCTATCTATCTATGATGTTACAAAATCCCTAACCTCTCACTCTGATAAAAAAAAAAAAAAAAAAAAAAAAAAAAAAAAAAAAAAAGCTTGAAGGCTAAAAAACGTTTAAGGAAAACATTTTCGAATAAACACAAGGGCAGTAGAACTGTAGAAGTGCTCATTCACCAAAAGCAAACTAGTATAATTTCAATTCAATTCAATACCCAAAAAATAATAATAATTTCAATTCAATCTAATGGTAGATACTAATATTATCAACAAATCAGTATAAAATTGAAGCTCTTCACGTCGCAATGAACAAAAATGGGATTTAACTCCAACTGACTTCAGTTGCTTAAGAAAATAAAAGTAAAGGTAAAAGCACTTCATAAATTCTCAAGAATATATATTATAAATTTAATTCATTAAAAGGAATTTATAAATATAATTTATAGCAAGGTATTTAATATTATAAACAAATAAGTTAATGTATCATATTTTAACTCAATAAAATAGATATGATAAAATATTTGGTTTTACCAACGAATTATAGCTCAATTAACATAATTTTTTCATCCTCACCTAAAGATTTCGGCTTTGAGTCGCACTCTTAACTTTAAAATAAAAAAATCGAATTGGGTTCGAATATATTTTTACTCATAGTCATTAAACACGATTCGACTTGGTCGGTTCAACTGAAAATTCAGTTACTTATTTAGTTGTTCTGAGCCACCTTTCAAACTATTCAAGCATTGAACTCGGCAAAAATCGGTTCGACCCGTTTGATTTTTATTAAAATAAGTGACCGGTCGGTTTTCAAAATTCGGACCGGATCCTGTTTAATTTTTTTATTTTGAAAACGACGTCGTTTCCCATCCATCAAAAACCCTTTTGCCCTGGCCCCTCGATGTCTCCCTCCTCTGGTCACTCTCTCACTAAAGCACGAGCGATCTCATCTCTCTCCCTGTGGTTCTTTGGATCTCGCACAGTCACACTCAAGCTCTCTCCCTCTCTCGTCTCCGGTTTCTCTCACTGCTTTCAGTCTCGCACTGAAGCTGGTCGTCGCATTCTGTGTGAGTCATCACCGTCTTGCACTCAGTCGCGCTCGCGCGCCTTTCCTGCGCTCGTCATCGCCGGCAACAGAAGCAGTAGGTCCCGGGCTGGTCGTGGTTGTTGTCTTCTTGCTTCGAGTCTTGCCGTCAGCTTCCTCTCCGCTGTCAGCTTCCTTCGTGGAACCAGAAGCCCTAAACCCGATTTGGTGAGTTCCAACAAATTCTCCTGTTCTTTCTTTTTCTGTTTTGTTGCTGTAATTCATCAATGTACTTTGATTTTGTTGCTGAAAATATCACTGAACTAATTTTTTTGTTGCTAAAAATTATTCTGATGAATGTTATCTTGAATAATTTGTTACTGAAATTTGTAGCTGAAAATATAACTGAGCTATTTTTTTGTTGAAAATAATCACTGAGATGAATTTGTTACTAATTGTCGCAACTGGATCTTGAATTTGTTGCTGTCTCCCTCAAATAATTAATTAGCTAAATATTTTTGTTGCTGAAAGTCATCGCTGAGTGTAATTTGTTAGCGATTGAACCTTGAATTTGTTGCTGTGTTGCTGAATAATCATTTGGTTAAATTTTTTTGTTGCTAAAAATCATTAAAGTTGAATTTGTTACTGATTCATCGTTGTTGCTGTCTCCCTCAAATAATTAATTAGCTAAATATTTTTGTTGCTGAAAGTCATCGTTGAGTGTAATTTGTTAGCGATTGAACCTTGAATTTGTTGTTGTGTTGCCGAATAATCATTTGGTTAAATTTTTTGTTGCTAAAAATCATTAAAGTTGAATTTGTTACTGATTCATCGTTGAATCTTGAATTTGTTTGTCTTTTTGAAATAATCAGTTAACAAAAATTTTTTGTTGAAAATCATTAGAGTTGAATTTGTTGTTGAAAATTGTTGCTGAGATGAATTTTTCTATTCATTCTTTGGACTAGAATTTTAAAAATATCTTCCTCACAAACGTCATTAGAAATACCACTATCTCAAGAACAAGCATCATCAAATGAATTTTGTGCATCATCAAATGAATTTTGTTCTCTCTTGATTATTTAAATTGAAAAAATATTTTGTGTTATTGACTAATTCATTATTAATTTTGCATCATTAGTTATGTCCTATTAGTTATGTCCTAAGAATTGATAATTGATTTTTATTAATATGTTTATCAGTTGTAAAAACCGGATCAGACTGGCCGGTCCGATCAAAAAACCGATAAACCGGTTATTTGGTCGGTTTAGTTGAGTAAATTGACCGCATAAGGAACAAAACCGGATAGAACCATTTGAACCGGCCGGTTTTGGGTTAAAACCGGAGAACCGGCGGTTTTGTGAAACTCGTCCGGTTTGGATTTTTTTTTGTTTTTCCTTACCAAAAAACGACGTCGTTTTGTTTTTAAAAAAAAAAGAAAATGCCCAAACCCTAAACGGCTACCCCAATCCCCAATACCCTTCCCCTGACCCCTGGACCTAGGCTGGAGCTCTCGAAGCCTTTCTTCCTCACCTCATCACACCAACGATTTCGAGTCTCTTCTTCCCCTCATCACACCAACACTCTCTTCCTCGCAGTCCCTCTCAGTTTCGAAGACTCTCTTCCTCTGCTTCGTCTCCATTGCGTCTCCTCCGTCGCTGCTGCGGTGCTGCCCTCTGTCGCTGCTGCGGTGCTGCCTCTCCGTCGCCAGAATCTGCCTCATCCAAGTTGGTCTCCAAACTGTGAAATCTGTTCTCTGTTTTTTTGAATTATTTAGTTGGATTTTAATTTGATTAAGGGAGTGAATAACTGATAGGTTAATGGCAGATTATGTATATATTGTTGAACTAGTTAATGGCAGATTGTTGATTTTTTTTTTTTTTCTGATTTGTAGTGGTTATGGTTGTTTTTGTTGATGTAACATTGCTGGATATGGAAATATTGAATAGCTGAATAGATTTTCTGTTTATGTTAAATTTGTTGATTCTTGATTATGAAATTACTAAATTTGTTGAACTTTTGATTGTGCATCTGTTTAGTGTAGTGATTGCTGGATTGCTGGATTTTTTTTTATTAATTTTTGATTATGCCAATATGCCATTATGCCTGTTTGCTTTAGAAGAAGGATTGCTGGATTTTCTAGCAATTTTTATCGAAATTATTTGCTATTGAACTATTATGCCATTGTGCATCTGTTTAGTGTAGTGACTCTGTGTCTTTTTGTCGAATTATTTGCTGTTGAACTACTATGGTGTTGCTTTTAAATGTGTGTTGAATTGAATGGTTATTTTCAAGTTGAATGCAACCATTTTACTTGTGAGTTAAGTGCTTGTTATCCATTCATCAATTTCTCATGGCTATTTGTCCTAGTTAGGTACCAATGTTGCTCATAGTTTAAATCATTCGGCAAATTGAGGCTTGAAAACATGTCGGCAAAACTGGTTTTATGTCCAAAACAGATTTTAGTGAATGCATATATGGTTGCTTTTGTCTTGCCTAACAGGAACCCTTTGAATTGAACTGTTGGAAATAGGTTATGCTTCCAACATTGAACAATTGATGTGAATTTGTATTTTGTAATAGCTGTTGTTTTATACCTTTGCTATTATAGTTTTTATTTACGTGAAACCGGTTTTATCAGTTCAACCAGTAATTTATCGGTTGAACCAGTAAATCAGTAAACCAATAACCTGAACGATTTGATTACCGGTTCGGTTCTTACAAGTTATTGTTTATGAAGGCATGTATTTTAACTTTTAATTTTAATTTTAATTTTATTTTTATAAGTTTATATTTTTATTTTATTATGATTGGGTTAATTGGATGAACCGTAACTCACCGGTTGAACCATGATTGGTTCAATTATATTTTGATAACTATGTTATATGTATATACCTGGTCTGGCCTGGCCCGTGTACACACTTTTATAAATCCTTTCCTTCAAATGCAGAAGACGGGCAGCGGCTACTCTGTGTGAAGAACATCTCTACGAGGATCACCTTTCTTCCAACCCTTTCAACCTTTTATTATTTATCGTGAGTTTTGTTCTCAGAATCATAATTTTGAAGTGCGAATTTTTTCTTATCTCGTAAACGTGCATGTCTTCCGAATCAATCTGCCATTTGTTCACGTTATAATATGCCCTATATTTTATTGTTTGTTTGGTTTCTGGTGAACAGAGAAAGAAGAAAAAGGATGGTTCTATCGGAGGAGGAAATCAACAGGCTGTATAGAATTAGGAAGACGGTGATGCAGATGCTGAGGGACAGGGATTACCTTGTTGGGGACTTCGAGATCAAGATGAGTAGAGAAGAATTTAGAAGAAAATATGGCGAGAACATGAAGAGGGAAGACCTTGTCATCAACAAATCCAAGAAGGATAATTCTTCTGACCAGATCTATGTCTTCTTCCCCGAAGAAGCTAAAGTTGGTGTCAAGACCTTGAAGACCTACACCAATCGAATGAACTCCGAGAATGTTTTCAGGGCTATCTTGGTTTGTCAACAGAATTTAACACCATTTGCCCGCACTTGTATCAGTGAAGTTTCTCAAAAATTTCACTTGGAGGTTTTCCAGGTCTGTCTTTTACTATAAGTTTATAATGTACCTCTTGAGTCATATATTCAATTTCTACAATAGCTTGAAACATCTATGGAGATTCAATTTCTATTGATTGTAGGTATTAGGAGAGTGTAGTGAGCTTAAAGAAATGGAATGGAATGTGTTAGGGTTTAGGGTATTCATATGTGAAGAGATTGAGGGTGGAAGTGAGATTTGATTATAAGATAAATGTATAGTAACTTAGTTTCATCAAAGATCTAGTTTTCATCAATTGGACTATTATACCCTAGTATTCACTATTGACTATTGAGCCCAAGTTTAATAACGCATGATGGTTCAAGAATCGAAGCTATCCGTTCAACCAATTTTAGCAACAAAATAACCCACAATCAATAGAAACCCAATATTAATTAAAATAATTTCCAGCATTCCATTCTCTTTTTTTTATATAAAATATGGTTCCATCACTAACCCCAAATTAAGAAAACACAATTGAAAGTTTGATGGAGTAGGATGGAATCTTCTCTGTTATTTTATTACTAACCATTCCACTCTATTTCATTTTATCAAACCAAACAATGAAAACCAATTAAATCCCTTGGACTCTATTCCACTTCCCCTCAAATCACTAATCCAAACTACATTTATAAAAATAAAATTTGTTAGTTTTGGTGTTGAATTTAGAACATACTACTCATTAATAAACAACAGGATTTTATAGGGAGTCAGAGACTATTGTCATTGTGTTTAGTCTTGCAAGCTTGGAGATAATTAATACAGTTCGTAATGGTGGGAGCTGCTTAAGCTTCACATTTACCCGTATTCTTTTACATTTTTTTTTTTTGTGATTGGAAATTTTCACCAAGAGATATATGTGCAAAGGAAATAGTGTATTAATTATTTCTTTAGGTTGTCCTTTCAATGGTTAAGATTTTCTTTTTTTTTTCATTTTCTTTTGTATTATGTTAGTTTTGCTGCTAGAAATATGGTTGCTTCTCTTTGTCAATTACAACTTGTAAGAAACCTATTGATGCAGGAAGCAGAATTGCTGATCAACATAAAAGAACATGTTCTTGTCCCTGAGCATCAAGTACTTACTGATGCAGAGAAGAAAACTTTGATTGAGAGATATACTGTGAAAGAAACTCAAGTATGTTTAATTTTGACTTATATATTTAATTCTAGAATTGTACTACAAATCTTGCAACATATTAACATGTTACTTCAACCCTAATATTTTTGATGGGGTTTTCCTCAGCTTCCTAGGATTCAAGTTACTGATCCTGTTGCAAGATATTATGGATTGAAGCGTGGACAAGTTGTTAAGATAATCCGGCCAAGTGAGACTGCAGGCAGATATGTTACCTACCGATTTGTTGTATAAGAATTTCCTTCAACGTCCTGACTATATTTATGGTACCATATGCCCTCTATCGATAGATATTTATGAGAGCTTGAAGCATGGACAAGGATAAAGAACCGGCTTTTTCTTTTGGGTGTACTCTTTTAGCTATCAGTTAGAAGTTATTGTTGAACCTTAGTAGTCAAACTAAGACATTCTATACTGCGGTGGTTAGTTTCCAATGTTCCGCAAAACCCGTCTTTAACTGCACGAATTCTTTTGGTTGTGCGCTCTCGGTGGGTTATTCTGAATATCGGAAAATATGGTGACTCGGATTCCGCATAAAATGGCATCAGAATAGGATCCACTAATAACTTTTTTTAATTAAAATATTTTCTTTCAATTCATTATGTTTGTCATTTTAACTTGATCTTGTCATTATAACTTGGCTGTTAGGTAAAAAAATATTAGGATTTTCATGACTCAAACAATTATCACTTACGTTATTGCGCATAATCTGGTCTATGCCGGTAAATGATTAAAGTTACTAGACCAGGTTAAGAATGGTTGACAGGTGTTTGTACTACCAGATTCAGTACTTTGTATTAGAGATAAAAATAAGAAAAGAAAAAGATGTCAATGCTATTTTTTGTCATGTATTTTTTAAATTCTTAGGAAACATAATATTAATTTGTTTTGGAAGTAAATTATCATTTTTATCCACAAAAATTTAAAATGTTGATAAATTTATCTATGAGAAAATAAAACTGATTTTATACTTCAAAAAATATGTGTCAAACCTCAAAGTGGTCTTTAGATTTATGAAGTGCATTAATTTCGTCTTTGATTTTTCAATTACATTATTTATATCTTCAAATTGGTAAAAATACACTTATTTAGGATAGACGTGTACCAATAATTGATTTAGAACATATGCATAATTTATTAATTTTTAATTCCAAACTATTTATTCATGTAAATTAAAATTACCTTAATAATAATTAATTACAATTAATTATAGTTAATTTGGTTTAATCAATTAAATAAACGATAATGTTAGGAAGATAAAAGCGGCTAATCTTATTTTATTTAGCATTCATTAATTATTATTAAGATTAATGAATGTCAAATAACTTAAATTTTGACTGTTTTTGGATAATTTTTTCGTTACTAAATATTTTCATTAAATAAAATAAAAATATCATTGAATTTGTCTGAGTGCTACTTCGGATGGTGTAAACTGAAGGCTTTGACGATACCTTTGCGGCAATGGCATAAGGATAACTTTGGCGACATGGATAAGAGACTAAGGAGGTTTGAGGATGAGATCAGGAAGCTTGACAATATAGTTAGTGATGGCATCTATGATGGTACGACGGAGGTTAGAAGGAAGGCATTGGTGAGCTTTTGTGAAAAGTGGTATATTAGGAAGGAAATTCACTGGAAGCAGATGTCTCGGTCCAAACATGCTAGGAACATGGATAAGAATACCAGATGCTTTCATAACATTGCCTCGACTAGAAGAAGGAATAACAAGATAGAGCTCTGATGATTCATGGACAACTTGTGCGGAATCAGGCAAGAATAAAGGTGGCAATTAGGGGGTTTTATAAGGATCTGTATCGACAAGAATATACTACGAGGATTGGTGTTCGGGATGGTTTGGTGAAGCAGATTGATGGAGCTGAGGCTGAAGCTCTAAAGGTTTTGTCATCTATGGAGGAAATCAGGGAGGCAGTATGGGATTGTGAATCTTCTAAGGCCCCAGGTAGTGATGAATATAATATGAATTTCATTAAAAAATGCTGGGAGGAGATTGGTCAGGAGTTCAATGTAGCTGTGATGGGGTTCTTCCAAAGTACTAAGCTACCAACTGATGTGAATGTCACATGGGTGATGCTAGCTCCGAAATTTGTCGGGGCTAAGAAGATCAAGGATTTCCAGTCGATTAGTATGGTGGGATGTGTGTATAAGGTGATTTCGAAGATATTGGTGAGAAGGATGAGATCAGTTATGCCGGGCTTTGTAAGAGAGACTCAGAGTGCGTTCGTGAAGGGTAGAAAAATTCATGACGGCGCGCTCATAGCATGTCAGACGGTTCATTGGCTCAAGACGCGGCGAAAGAAAGCGACTATTATCAAGCTGGATTTTCAAAAAGCTTATGATAGAGTCAGATGGAGTTTTGTAGATATTGTGCTTCAGAAGATGGGGTTCGGCCAAAGATGGAGGACTTGGGTGAAGGAGTGTGTCAGTACGGCCACTATATCAGTCCTGGTTAATGGGTCACTATCCAAGCCGTTCAATATGGAGAGGGGCCTAAGACAAGAAGATCCTCTTTCTCCTCTTCTGTTTGTGCTTGTGGTCGATGTTTTACATAGGATGTTGGGGAAAGCCGTCAGGAACAGGCGCAGTAGCGGGGGAGATCATATTGAATTGTCACATCTACAATTTGCAGATGATACTATCTTGTTTTGTCCTCTGGAGACAGCGACAATTGTGAATTATAAGAGGCTGTTGCGGTATTTTAAGCTGATGTCTGGACTGAGCATCAATTTTGATAAGTTGAATCTAATTTCGGTAAATTGTGAGCAGGAATGGGTAGATCATGTGTGTGGCTTACTGGAGTGCAATCAAGCTGTCTTACCTGTAAGATACCTCGGGGTTTCGTTAGGAGAAAATTCGCGCTTGGTGAAGACTTGAAAACCAATCATAGATAAGGTGGAAGAGAAACTCAGCTTCTGGAAAGCGAAGGTTCTAAACAAAGCTGGTAAGCTTATCCTCATCAAATCGTTACTGAATATCCTACCAATCTATTACTTAAGTCTGTACAAGATGGCGAAGACGGTTGCTGGCAAGCTGATTGCATTACAGAGGAGCTTTATATGGTGTAAGGAGGACAGTAACTATGGTATTCCTCTAGTTAAGTGGGAGGTGGTACAGGCACCGAAAAAGGCTGGGGGTTTGGGAGTTGGGGATGCAATTCTTAGGAACATAGCACTTTTGTTTAAGTGGTGGTGGCGGTTTTAAAGGAGGACTACCCATTGTAGAAGAAGATTATTTACTCGTGTAACAAATTGAATCCTAATTTAATGCTAGCAAATCAGACTTTACCGGTAAAAGGAGGGCCCTGGAAAGACATATGTCAGCTAAATATAAAAGAGCAAAGGATAAAGAAAAAAAAATGGTTAGTGGCTTGGCGATGGAAGTAGGAAATGGAAGAAGAACTCTTTTCTGAGAAGATAACTGGGTCTAAGGTGGTCCTCTGAAAGCGAGTTTTCCAAGGTTCTTCTCTATTTCAAACCAACAAGGATCTGTGATTGGGGATTGTGGGTCTTGGGATGAGTTGGATTGGATTTGGAATTTCCAACAGAGGAGAGAGTTGTTCCAATGGAAGTTGGAACTTGTTCATCAACTTCATGAGAGGTTAAGGCCAGTGAAACTATCAACTGGTAGAAAGGATAATGTTGTTTGGAAGTTTGATAATAAAGGTGTTTTTTCTACTAACTCTTTTATGCAGGTAATACAATCGGAGACTCTATTTGACGAGATTACGAGCTATAGTTTCACAAGTTCAATTTGGAGAGGAGTGGTACCTCCAAGAATTGAGCTTTTTGGATGGTTTGTGCTAGTTGGTAGAGTTAATACTAAAGAAAGGTTGAGTAGAATAGGCATTGTTTTTAACCGTGACAATATATGTGTACTGTATAAAAAGGAGATAGAATCTGTGCAACATTTATTTCTGTTTTGTGAGTTAACATGGCAGGTATGGTGTGCTTGGTTGAGGTCTTTTGATAGAGTTTGGACTATTCCTAGAACCATTAAAGAACTGTTTCAGAGTTGGACTGGCATGCACAATAGAAAAGAAGCATAGAAGACAAGGCTGACTGGGTTCTTTGCAGTGATTTGGAACATTTGGTTGGAACGCAATGCTAGAATTTTCAATAATAAAGAAATAGGTGTGACTTGACATCTACAAAAAAAATAAAATTCTCATAATCACTACTAAACCTAAAAAATCCTTAATTTTATAACAATCACTAAGTAGTAACTAAACAAAAACCTAAGAGCATTTTTAATCATAATTGGCATAGTCGGAAATAGAAAAGTTAATACCATTTGGTCTTTTTTCTCTTAATGTTTCTGGTGCGTGATCGTCGCTGTTGTGGTATGAATTGCCTTCTTTGAGTAAATTAGCAAAGAATTCCTCCAAACTTTAATTGAGCGAAGTCTTAACCGCAATTACATTGCCGCTCTGCTAAGACTTTTTAACTCTCTTAACGTGCAAATTCTTTTATGTTGAACAACAAACGAACTTGACTCTTCATATTTCAATTCATGGAGGGTTTTTAATTTAATTTTTCTTATAGAATTAAATGGTTTAATCTGAGTTGGCATTTAAGAAACACATCACTCACAATGACATTGTTAGCATAGACCAAAATTTTCCATGTGTGCACTTAATCTAATGAATCCACACATCAATGGCCAAAAGGGTAAATGTATCTGCCAGAGTAAATAAATATTGTATACGCGTAACTCATTAAATAATTTAAGTATAATCGTGTTCAGCGTGTGAACTTTTAAATGTATTTTTGTCTATTCTTCCTTTTATTTTATATTTATTTAAATCCGTTGAATCCTATTAAACTTCAATTAAATTACGAGTTAATAGTCAAATTCATTCTTGAAATATCACCTATTTTTCAAATTAGTTATCAAAAGATTTTTTTAGTCATATTAGCCCTTAAAAGATAAAACGTAAGTTAAATTAGTCATTCCGTTAGTTAGATGATAACGACATGATGACGTGTCAGGTCAGTGACACCTAATATGCCACGTATCACTTGACGTGTAAAAAAGTTATTTATAATCAAAATAGTTTCTGAAAATTTAGACGTAAGTCATTTTCATCCTTAAAATTTTAAAATTAATCAAATTAGTCCTTATATAAATTTTTTTATTTTTCTTCATAATATTAAATTTGAAGTATTTTTTAATAGTACTAATTTTAATATTATTTTTTAGGCCTTAATAAATAATTTTTTTATATAAAATAATATAAATAAATAAATTATTATAAAGTTATTTTGTCATTTGTATTTTAAATTTTATATTTTCAAATTGTAATTTTTTATAATAATATTTTTTTTGTTTAAACGATTTTATCAAATTATTGTTAATTATATATTTAAAAATTTAATATTTTAAGTTTATAGTTTTTTTTAAATAACTACTATATTTATTTAGTGAGATATAAAAGATTAAAATATTTAAAAATAACTACTATATTTATTTAATAAAATTCAAAATATTAAAACTCTAATTTTTTAATATTTTAAAATAACTACTATATTTATTTAGTGAGATATAAAAGATTAGAAAATTTAAAATAACTACTATATTTATTTAGTGAAATCCACAATATTAAAATTATATTTTGGATTTTACTAAATAAATATAGTAGTTATTTTAAATGTTTTAATCTTTTATATCTCACTCTATAAATATAGTAGTTATCTTTAAAAAATATATTAAAATATTAAGATTCAACAAGTGATCTTACAAATCGGTTTTTCAATTATTGAGTTCTACCATATATATTAAATAATAATAAGAATTATAATTTTAAAAAATTTAAAAGATTTAAATTTTAAAATAAATATTATATTATATAGTAAGATATAAAATATTAAAATTTTAAATATATAATCAATAATAATTTAACAAATTTATTAGATAAAAAAATTTCGCTATAAAAAAATTACAATTTAAAAATATAAAATTTAAAATATGAATGACAAAATATGTAAAAAAAATCTATTTATTAAGGAATAATATTAAAATTAGTACTATAAAAATACTTTAAATTTAATATTATGAAAAAAAAAAAGAAATTTAGATAGGAACTAATTTGATTAATTTTTAAAATTTTAAGAATGAAATGACTTACGTCTAAATTTTTAATGACTATTTTGATTATAAATAATTTTTTTACATGTCAAGTGACATGTGGCATATTAGGTGTCACTGACTTGACACGTCAACCAATCATATTGTGACTTGACGTGTTTATTTGACTGTCAAGTGTTCAATTGAGTCCTTTTGTATGTAGAAAATATTTTTCTTGATGATTCAATATTTATCAGCTTTTATTCAGCACATGATTGGTGTTCGGTTCAGTGGAAATGTTCATATTGATTCATCAGATTGTTATGTGTAGTGTTGAGTTCTTTTGCATGAATAAAAGTTTTCTCTTGATGATTGAATATTTATCACGTTTTGTTCTGCATATGAATTGTGTTCGGTTCAATGGTGTAGGCCAATTAGATTCACTTGTCTGGTCGTTTGTGATTTAACTGATGTTCATTTTGCAGATGTTTATGTTGGAAAACCATGGCGTGGACTACACTGATCCAAGGACCAAGAAAGCCTTTTGGTTCGATATCGATCAGTATGTCCATCACCGCCGTTTTCTTGACAAAAGAAAACTGGCATCGCATTTATTTGTAAGTCGTCATTTCTAAAAATTCTTCGATAATTCTCTCGTTTGCTATTATTTCGACTGAAATATTCTATTATTTTTCCAAACTTCAGCTGTTTGTACCGATTTGCAATGAAGGACATTGGTAGTTGTAGATTGCCGATGTCTAGAAAAAGAAATTCTATGTGCTTGATCCTATTAATAAGAAGAAAAAAGATATACCTGAATCAAGAGTGAAACTGAACAAATTTGTTGTAAGTTATTTAAATCATACATATTTTGTTGTAAATTATTCAAACATGAGTAGAATTTGGTGATTGATTCACCTATTGTTATGTGTTCTATTGAGTTCTTTTGCATTCAAAAAAAATGTTTTTCTTGCTGATTGAATTTTTATCTCGTTTTATTCAGTACATGAAAGGAGTTCAGTTCATTGTTGTTACTTCTTTTTATTCACTTTTTGTGTCCCTTTCAGGGATTAATAATTTCTCAGATGAGGGTATATGTTGGGATGGAACCCTCAATAGAGGACAGAAAGGGAGAAAAAGCAAAGTATATCATGTTGAATGGTCAACGAATAGAGTAAAAATCTTCCTCTTCTATAGTGCTATTTTTAATGTGTTTTATTTTTTATATTATTAATCGTATTTTATTCAATTCTTGCTTAGCTATGATTGTGGCATATACATCATGAAATGGCTTGAAACAATTGATCCTCGAAAGATCAAAACCGGGAAGAGATATCAATATAAAGCTTGGACACAAGTAAGTAGTTTCTAAATTAATGAAATTCTTTCATTTCTTATTTCAATTGGGTTCATTTCTTATGTAACTAATTCCTTTCAATTGAAATGTAGGAAGAGATCTATGACTTCAGGCATGAATATGGTCCGAATATTCTGTTGCACGAAATGAACAAAATCAGAGACCAAGTGATTCGAGCATCTGAAGCAACAAGACTCCCGAAGTTATCTGCTGTCCTCTCCAGCCCTTATTGTAAATTTTCATCTGCAGATTTAGATAGTAAATAGGATATACTATGATTGACTGGTTGTAATTAAAAATATTTTGTTTAACTTGTTTAAAAAAGCAAACAATGCTTCTTCCAATGTATTTATGTGAATATTAATGTAAATGTTAATATCAATGTATATATCTAATGTTAATATTCATATCTGATTCAAGATGGATTACTCCTTGTCCTCTCGGTCTGAGATGTTAATTTATATATCTGTTGAAACTGTCTGACTGCTGTTTTATTCCAGGTTCAAAATGAATAGAATCAAGGTATTTATCAAGACACAACGAACCCCAAAAAACAAATGAACTAAAATTAATACATTGGACGAACCGAAAATTTGCATATATCAATATAGCAAACAGCTTATTATAAAAAAATATTTCTATCAGTATTCAGTTTTAGAAACACCTAAACTCTTTGACATAACACAATAAATTACTATTCACTAAACAAAAAAAAAAGTGACTATTAAATAAAGAATTTCACAAAAGTTAATATAAAAAACAAAAAAAGTGACTATTCAATAAAGACTAACAAAAGTCGTAAATTAACCCTTATATAGCTCAGTGAACCGAAATTTGTTCATAGGTGAAAGAAAATTTAGGTTAACAAAAATTAAAACTCGTATAATCCTCTCCCAGATAATTCATATCCGGTGCATTGTAAAAGCTTGAACTTGGTTGAACCGTTTGTCCACCGTCTAAAATATTCAACTGCAAAAAGAGAAAATAAATCATATATTACCAAAATGCACAAATGAATGTTTGCCTAATCGAAAGCAAATCAATTTTACCTCATTTGGAGCTGGCTTTTTCTTTTTCTTCATGGCGTTAGAGATCTTTTTTTTCCAGGTTTGAACTAAATCTGTTCTTGGGCCGGCCTCTTGTTCTGACACGTGGCGAGATTCGAAGGTCGTTCACGTCGTTCAAAGTCACTTCTTCGTGGGATAATAAGCTTTTTCCTTTGCTTCTCTCTTGATATTCTTGCATCTCAACCATGACATAGTCAAATTCCGGTCAGCTCATTGGACTCTGATGCAAATTCGCATATATTGTGCGATCGAAACACCAAATCGTTGAATCTCTTACTTCTTGGCTGCTCTTGATGTGTGTGTGCCTCCTATTTATGTTCTTGCTCCAGCACTCCAGTATGTATTTCAGTGCCATGTTATCCACTTGCTCGAAGCTAAGGACGCACAAGGAATGGCGGCACAATATGTCCCTTGACTCGAACAGCAAGCACTGGCACTTTACCTCTCGTGATACTGCATGTAGGTGACCAAAAACGTGTTGAATGCTGAGTTGGAAACCTACTCTACAACTTCGTATGTTGTGAAACCTAGAGTGGAATGCATTGATCTTGTGATGCAGTTCACCTTTCCTCTGAATTGTGCTTGAACTTCCCTAAACTTCTCGTGGGTATACACGTGTTGAAACTGTGCCTCTATTGCTAATTTTGTTGCGCATGGTATCACAGTGTGAAAATCTGCAGCATTGAATTCTCTCTCTTTTTGCGCTCTACTTGCTAGGCAATTGTCGTATTGCTTCACAAATTGCCTCAGGGAGCTATTGCGTGTGATGAACTTGTTGAAAAATGCATGCATGCTCTCGCTCCTTTGTGTGCTTCTCATCCCGACCCAGAAGTGGTAATCCAGATAAAATGGAATCCATATATGGCGATCCTCGTACAACTCTGCAGAATGAACTGAACTGATTAGCTGTACTAAACCGAACTCTATGCATATTTTGACACAAAAGGTAAAGGCATGAAAACAATTCGAATTAAAACCTCGGTTATCTGAGAGCCACTTGTTGCCTCCGAGACCAAACTTTGTGATGAAATCGTTCTAGTTTCTGTCGAATTTGTCTTTTGTGAAGGAGTTCCAAATGACATGGATCATCTCTTGTTAGATTTCTTCGTGTCACTTGTAGCCGTTTAGTTTGTTTAAAATCTTTTTCATGATGTGCCAGATGCACTAGCGTTGAATTGTTGTTGGCATGCACATCTCAATGGCCCTTTGCATCGATACGCATTGGTCGGTGAGAATGCCTTTTGGTGCCTTGGCTCCCATGCAACGGAGCCAACACTCGAATAGCCATTTGAAGGATTGGATGTCCTCAGTTTTCCTCAGCGCGTATCCGATAAGTGTCAACTGACCGTGGAGATTCATGATGCGTGAGCATCTTGTCTATCTTTTCCTAGTGAATTTGCATCTAATTTGTTGAGTTTAATTAATAATTAATTATATTTTAGCTATTATGGATGCTATTTTGAGTTTTGTGCAATTTTATTTATTTTAGGTAGCATTCGGATGGATTTGATGAAGTTTTTGTAGAGAAAGAGAAGAAACCAAAGAGATGACCAGCGAATACCAACGCGGACGCATGGCTCACGAGACCGCGCGGAATGGAAGAAATCGCAATGACGCGATCGCGTGCTTGACGCGAACGCGTAGACGACGCGGACGCGTCACATGAGCGATCTGCAGAATTAACAGAAAACGCTGGGGGCAATTTTTGGACTGTTTTAACTCAGTTTTTAACCCAAAAAATACAGATTAGAAGCTGCAGAATGGACAAATAAAGTGGTTGCCACCCATCAGCTGAAGACTTGTTAATTAATTCGAATTTAAATTCAAATTTTATTTGGAGGAAAAGATATTATTTTTAATTTTAGATAATTAGATTTTAAATTTATTAGGATTAGTTATAAATAGGAATTTAGATGCCATCAGATGAGAACATTGTACATTTTGACAATCCTTATTTTCTCTCTGAACCATGAGCAACTAATCCTCCATTGTTAAGGTTAAGAGCTCTGTCTATTTGTATGTATTTATTCGTTTGATCTTTCTAATTTAATCCATGTTTTGATTTATTTTTCAATAATTGTTTTCGCTCTTTATTTTATGAATTTGGGTGGAACGGAAGTATGACACATGTTCTAATTGAGTTCTTGTAAAGCTTGGAAAAGCTCTTTACTTGAACAATAGCTTGAAAACATATTATCCTAAATTTCTAATTGTTTGTATTTAACGGGATACGTGACATATAATCCCCTTATTTTTGGATAATTAGGATTTTTGTGGCATATAACTGGAATTTGATCATTACCTTCTAATTGGATTTAATTGACCAAGGAATTGGCAGTTAATGAATTTTAGAGGAGACTATGAAGGTCTAAGGAATTAGGGTCTAGTCACATATAGTTTGCCATAAATTAAATCATACATGATTAAATTAGTTAGTAAGAACCCTAAATCCGGAAAAATAGATAACTCTGAAGCCTTAACTGCTTTCTCAATATTTTATTCCTAACTTATTTATCTGCCTTTCTGAAATTCTTAATTTACTTTTTAATGCTCTTTAACTCCCAACACTATTTTCTACTTGTCTAACTAATCCTATCAAACGCTATTGTTGCTTAATCCATCAATCCTCGTGGGATCGACCCTTACTCACATAAGGTATTACTTGGTACGACCTGGTGCACTTGCCGGTAAGTTAGTGGGTATAAAATACCGCACAAAGTTTTTGACGTCGTTGTCGGAGATTGACTGTAATTAACAACTATTCGTTATTTGATTGCTTAGATTAGATAATTTTTTTATTTTATTTATTATTACACTTTTATTTTTATTTTTATTTTATTATTAATTTCTATTTTGCATTTTACGTTATTAATTTTTCTTTACGATTAACTTTTTCTTTTTTTTTTCTTTTCCTTCACGTTATTGTTATTATTTTTTTTCTTCTTTCTTTTTTTCTTTTTTTTTTCCTTTTACGTTTCTTTCGTTTTTCTTTAGTACCCCTCCCCTGATTCGTTTTCTTTTTCTTTTCTTTTATTAATTAGTTTTTAAAATAAATAAATACAATATATATATATATATATATATATATATATATATATATATATTTCAAATAAATAAATAACACTACTATTTTTCTTAATTTCTGAAATTAAGTTTGGTGTTACCTAGTTATTTTTATTTTAATTTTTTTTCATTTATTTTATTTAGTATTTTTTATTTTTTTATACAGGTTATCTCATTGGGAATTCTCTGCACTCTGACGTAGAGATTTCCATTCTTTCTTGTTTTCTGTTTGTTTATGCGCAGGAACAGAGACAAAGAACATCTCTTAGACTTTGATCCTGAACATGAAAGGACTTTCAGGCGGCGTTTACAACAAGCAAGACTTTATAAGACTGCAGAATCCACTATGGATCCGAATAATACTGATAATGCCAATGCAGCAAACTTGAATGAGAATGAACAACAAAGGAGAGTACTTGGTTCTTTCTCCGCTTCTACAGCAGATCTGTATGGAAAGAGCATTGTGGTGCCTCCTATTGTTGCGAACGACTTTGAGTTGAAGCCTCAACTGGTCACTCTGGTGTAACAAAATTGCCAGTATCAAGGTCTTCCCCACGAAGACCCAAATCAATTTATTTCTAGTTTTCTGCAAATTTGTGATACTGTGAAGACAAATGGAGTAAACTCAGATGTATACAAACTCATGCTCTTCCCGTTTGCTCTGAGGGATGGAGCAAAGCTATGGCTAGATTCCCAACCCAAGGAGAGTTTGGATACTTGGAACAAGGTGGTTACTGAGTTTCTCACTAAATTTTTTTCACCAAAGAAGCTGACTAAGCTTAGGGTGGAGGTTCAGACCTTCACGCAGAAGGATGGTGAGACTCTGTATGAAGCTTGGGAGAGATACAAGCTACTGAAAATGGACTCAACTTGATATCTTTTATGAAGGCTTGATGAAATGTCCAAGATGTGCTTAGACAATTCTGTAGGAGGTTCATTGCACAAGAAGAAGACACCGGCGGAGACCATTGAGCTGATTGAATTGGTTTCAAGCAACCAATATTTATACTCCTCTAATAGGAATCCTGTGAATTTTGAAACCCCTCAGAAGAGAGGCGTGTTGGAAGTAGATACTGTTAATGCTCTTCTTGCTCAGAACAAGCTGATGTCTCAGCAAATAAATCTACTTACTCAACAGATGGGTGGCTTGCAAGTCTCAGCTATCAACACCCAAAATCCACCACAGGAAGTCTCCTATGACATGGTAGGTAATTTTGTGCAAAATGATAATTATGATTATGCTCAACCTTCTTTTGAACAGGTGAATTACATGGGGAGTGGTCTTAGAAATCCTAACAATGACCCATATTCTAAGACATACAACCAGAGATGGAGAAATCACCCAAATTTTGGATGGAGGGATCAACCTCAGAGACCTCAGAACTTCAACAATAATTCTCAGGGTGGTTTCTAACAGAACAATGATTTGGAAGTAATATTGATAGGTTTTAGACAGGAGACCAGAGCATCCATCAAGAACCTGGAGATTCAAATGGGTCAAATAGCCACCAGAGTTAATGAAATTGATTAGAGGACCACTAATAGCCTTCCTGGTAACACAATTCCAAATCCAAGAGAGGAATACAAGGCTATCACTTTGATAAGTGGACAAGTAGCAAGTACGGAAGCACAAGTTATGTAGAAAACCCGAGCCTCCATTAGAAATTTAGAGGTGCTAGTGGGCCAACTGAGCAAGCAATTACTTGAGAGGTCTGCAAGTACATTTCAAGGTGATACAGTGGTGAACCCAGGAGAATATTGCAAGGTTATTCAATTGAGAAGTGGCAAAGTAGCTGGCTCTGAGACCAAGGCCAATGAAGAGCTAGTTGAAAAGGAAGCTCCAGAGGAGAAGAAGGGAGAATTGGAGCACGCCCCTCCAAAGCGTGCGGACAACCCTTTCCTAGACTCTCTTGACACTTATCCTACACTGCCAAAGGCTCCTGAGTACAAGCCTAAGATGCTGTATCCTCAGAGACTTCAAAAGGAGACCAAGGACAAGCAGTTTTCAAAGTTCTTAGAAATCTTCAGAAAGTTACAAATCAATATTCCTTTTGCTGAGGTTTTGGAGCAAATGCCTATCTATGTCAAGTTCATGAAGGAGCTGTTGTCAAAGAAAAAGCATTTAAAGGGAGATGAGACAGTAGTCCTGACTAAAGAATGTAGTGCTGTAATTCAGAATAACTTGCCAAGGAAGATGCCAGATCCAGGGAGCTTTTAAATTCCATGCACCATTGGGAGCACAACCTTTGAGAAAGTCCTATGTGATCTGGGGGCAAGCATAAATCTAATGCCCTTGTCTGTGATGAAGCAGCTGCAAATCCAAGAGGCACAACCCACAAAGATAGCATTACAGATGGCAGACAAATCTATGAAGCCTGCATACGGATTAGTGGAGAATATCTTGGTCAAAGTGGGTAAGTTCTTCCTCCCAGCAGACTTTGTGATTCTTGACACGGAGGAGGATGAGAATGCCTCTATAATTCTAGGAAGACCATTCCTAGCCACTGGAAGAGCTCTGATTGATGTAGAAGTGGGTGAATTAGTGCTTAGAGTGCATGATGAGCAACTATTTTTCCATGTTTTCAAAGATGTACATTCAGCAGGTGAAGAAGAGAGGTGCATGCAGACTGAGCTTATTGATCAAACCCTTCAAAAACCTCCTGATGATACACAGCAGAATCTGCAGCTCAAACCTTCCTTGGTAACAATTAATAAAATTTCTCCTGACATCAAACCTAATTTTGGTGTTGGGAATGCATAATCTACCAAGGAGGAGGTTCCCAAAAAGAAGAAAGTACCCAGAGGATGGAGAAACAAAAAGATCCCCACTGACGGTTTCTCCCCAGGAATGAAGGTGGTGGTGACTAGCAATCCAGCATGAGTTTATACAGTAATCAGAATCCTCTCTTTGGAGCATATTGAGCTACGTTATGGAGACACAGGAAAGAAGTTCAAAGTAAGGGGTGAAGAGCTGAGCCCCTATGATCCTCCTCCTTAGAGGAGCTGACCGTCAAGCTAATGACGATAAAAAAGCGCTTGTCGGGAGGCAACCCGATAATTTCGTATCCTTAGCTATTTTTATTTTTTGTAGTAATAGTTTTCTTATTGATTTTATTTTATTGAGTTCTTACTAATTTTCTGATCATGCAGCTATGTTATTCCAGGAACCGAACACCTCAAGTTAAAAAAAAGCGCACACGACGCGCAAGCGTCACTGATGCAAACGCGTCAATCATGTGTGCGAGAAAAAATAAATTTGACAGAGAGTTAAGCGGGAGTGGCGCTGGAATAGTGCCTTTGGCACAAATTATTCCACACGACTGCATTGATGACGCGTCCGCGTCATATGGAAAAACTGCCTCCCACGCGTCCACGTCACACACGCGAACGCGTGACCTGCAGAATCGACATAAAAGAGTGTTTGGACAGAGAGTTGTGCTGGCTTGGGGCACGAAGTGTGCTAAAAGCACAAATTTGGTCACGCGAACGCGTACCCCACGCGTCTGCGTCGTTTTTCAATATTGGCCATCCACGCGATCGCGTCACCCACGCGACCGCGTCACCCACAATTTTGGCAGAATGAGTTTTTAACCAGAAAGTTGGGCGAACACGAGGCTGCCCCCGTGCCAATGGCACAAATCACTCCACGCGAATGCACGCTCCACACATTCGCGTCACTTCAACAACGCGCGAACGCGTGACCCACGCGTCCGCGTCGCTTGCGCCGCACTAGTTCCGCCCAGTTTTCTTTCTCTCTCTCTCCCAATCCTAATTTTCTCTTATTCTTTTATCCTCTTCTTTTTCTTTCTTCATAATAACTTATCTCTTTCTATTTTCAGTTCCTCTTTGCTTGAGGACAAGCAAACCTTTAAGTTTGATGTTGATGCTTCGCGTAAAGGTTTTCTGTTTATTCCTATAGCACCAAAAAGGGAGGCGAATCATCTTCACTGAGGAGCACAACCTGAAAAATAAAATGACCGCTAGGATAACTAAGGTGGTTGAGTTCCTTTTATTTTTTATTCCTCCCCTCTTTTTCTATGTTATGTTCAGGCTTTCTGCTATTTTGCTTTGTTTGTTGCATGATCCTTTATTAGTTAGAATCCTAGGACTAGTTTAGTTTTCTTTTAATTGCTTTAATGCTGAAAAGATGTTTCATGTACCACTCACTGAACTTGAATCTAAAAAAAAGAAAAAGAAGTGATGTATTGCATGAGAAATTGAGTTAATTTTAAGAATAGTCTGATTTACTTAAAGGTGGTGGTATTTTCTGTGATTTTTGAATGCATGATATAAACAATGCATATTTGAATTTGAATCAAGGGATGTTAATGTATAAGGAACAGAAATTTAGAGAATTATTATGACTTCTCTGAAATTTAGAAAAATTTAATCCTTGAAGTAAAAGAAACAGCAAAAGAAAAAAAATTAATAATAATTAATAAATAAAAAGCAAGGTCCAAGGCTCTGAGCATCAATGACTAGGGAGGTCAGACATGATTAAAAGCTCAAAGAGTTGTTTCCCTAGTCATATGCTTGTGGTGTGATTGTGTCAAGTAATCCTTGAGACAGAACACTTAGAGTCGAGACCAAGTGCGTTTAACAGAGTATGCCAAAGGCTTTGAGCACCACTGTCTGGGAGTAACTGAAAGAAAAATCAGAACTCAAAGAGAGTTTCCCAGTTAAGTGCTTATGGTGTTTCTGTGTCAAGTAACTCTTGAAACAAAATATTTAAAGTCATGGCTAGGCTCAAGGTGCAAAGCACCAAAGAAAAATAAATTAAAGTAAATTTTGCTATGTTCAAGGATTAAACTAAAATATAAAAGATCAGAGAATTCATAATATTATCCGAATTCTAATTCCGAATGACATTAACATTCTTCTGATTCAAAGAAGAGTGAGATGCCAAACCTATTCAGGATTGCAGTTGTAAACCCCACAATAAGACGAGACACGAGCTTAATCGAACTCTCATTCTCATGCAAATTCACATCATAAGCTTATATTAGTTTTGGTTGCTTGAGGACAAGCAACAGTTTAAGTTTGGTGTTGTGATGCGTGAGCATCTTGTCTATCTTTTTCTAGTGAATTTGCATATAATTTGTTGAGTTTAATTAATAATTAATTATATTTTAGCCACTATGGATGCTATTTTGAGTTTTGTGCAATTTTATTTATTTTAGGTAGCATTCGGATGGATTTGATGAAGTTTCTGCAGAAAAAGAGAAGAAACCAAGGAGATGACCAGCGAATACCGACGCGGACGTATGGCTCACGTGACCGCACGGAATGGAGGAAATCGCAATGACGCGATCGCGTGCCTGACACGAACGCGTGGACTGGAATCTGCACAAACAACGCGAACGCATGGACGAGCGGACGCGTCACATGAGCGATCTGCAGAATTAACAGAAAACGCTGGGGGTAATTTTTAGGCTGTTTTAACTCAGTTTTTAGTCCAGAAAACACAGATTAGAAGCTGCAGAATGGACAAATCAAGTGGTCCCCACCCATCAGCTGAAGACTTGTTAATTAATTCGAATTTAAATGTAAATCTTATTTGGAGGAAAAGATATTATTTTTAATTTTAGATAATTAGATTTTAAATTTATTAGGATTAGTTATAAATAGGAATTTAGATGCCATCAGATGGGAACACTGTACATTTTGACAATCCTTATTTTCTCTCTGAACCATGAGCAATAATCCTCCATTGTTAATGTTAGGAGCTCTGTCTATTTGTATGGATTTATTCGTTTGATCTTTCTAATTTAATCCATGTTTTGATTTATTTTTCAATAATTGTTTTCGCTCTTTATTTTATAAATTTGGGTGGAACGGAAGTATGACCCATGTTCTAATTGAGTTCTTGTAAAACTTGGAAAAGCTCTTTACTTGAACAACAACTTGAAAACATATTATTCTAAATTTCTAATTGTTTGTATTTAACAGGATACGTGACATATAATCCCCTTACTTTTGGATAATTAGGATTTTTGTGGCATATAACTGGAATTTGATTATTACCTTCTAGTTGGATTTAATTGACCAAGGAATTGGCAGTTAATGAATTTTAGAGGAGACTAGGAAGGTCTAAGGAATTAGGGTCTAGTCACATATAGTTTGCCATGAATTAAATCATACATGATTAAATTAGTTAGTAAGAAGAGTAAATCCGAAAAAATAGATAACTCTGAAGCCTTAACTGCTTTCTCAATATTTTATTTCCAACTTATTTATCTGCCTTTCTGAAATTCTTAATTTACTTTTTAATGCTCTTTGAACTCGCAACACTATTTTCTGCTTGTCTAACTAATCATATCAAACGCTATTGTTGCTTAATCCATCAATCCTCGTGGGATCGACCCTTACTCACGTAAGGTATTACTTGGTACGACCTGGTGCACTTGCCGGTAAGTTAGTGAGTATAAAATACCGCACCAATTCACGCCCACAAAAGAACCAAAAACCAGATTGTACCTGCATAAATGCACACTATCACACATTTGTGAACCGAAATGTGTACATATTGTGAACGTGCAGACTTACTTTGGGTGAACCGAATACCTGTTTGTGTTGTACATGGTGTCGAATGAAACGACATCTCCAAAATACTCGCATACCGCCCTGCTTCTTGCGTCGGCCCAGAATGCATGTTTGATGAAGTGATCACCTTCGAGGTTGAGCTCGAAAAGGAAATTTTGGTTCTTCTCTTTCATTCTTAATAGGTACTTCCCGAATTCTTTAGCGTCGTCTTGTTCAGACACATTCTGTACTTCCCGTGTGATGTAATTTCTCACATCTTTTTCTATAAAACTTAGTTTCCGGTGATTACTGGCTGCTGCTACGAATAATTGGTAAGTTTTGTTGGGTCTGATTTTGGCTTCTTCGTTGGTTTCAATGATATGACGCACGAACATGCTTAACTCCCTGTGTTGTCTGAGCATCTCTGCCCGGTCTGGACAGCAGGGGTGTGAGTGATTCAAAACGACTTTGGAAATTGTCCAGAGACCCATGTCCTTCAATATGTGTATGTATATTCTGGCTGGACAGTTTATGCCGGCTGAGGAATTTGTCTTCAGAGTAGGAGATATCTTGGATTTCCACTTCCCCTCTTTGCTGCATACAATTAGTTGATTCTTAATATTGTCTCCGACCCGAGTCGTGTTTCTTATCTTGGTAGAAAAACCAGCAAGTTTGGCAGTCAATCCAGATCCATCACTAAGGACGCGAGTAGAGAAGAAGAATAAGAAGAAGAACAAGAACAAGAAAGAAAATGCGAGAAAAGAAAACGATGACGAAAAAGAAGAAGAAAGAAAGAAAGAAAGAAAGAAAACGCAAGCAGAGAAGAAAGTTTATGTTGCAGCAGTAGGTTTACGTTGAGCAAAGGTCATACAAGGTTTACGTTATATTAAGCGCGTGAATCACAAACTATTTGGAGATTAGAGGAGGCGCATATAGCAAAAGAGACTTGGATAACATCAATGTATTTTTTATATGGATGTGGAGCATTATTATAAATAATATTAGTTAATTAATTTAAATACTCATTCTTATAAGAAGTTATTTATTTTTTATGAGAAGTTATTTATTTTTTAGTTTTTCTCCCTTCTAAAGATTAAATGATGAATAATTTTTAAGGGATACCTAATTATACTGTTATGAAAAATTACTCGGTTTGATTGTTATTCTCTCTCTTTCTTCTCTTTCTTGAATTTTTCAGATTTTTATTTAAATTAAATAAATATAAAATTTACAAAAATAATTCAGTGTAATATCGATATATGTGTAAAATGTATAAAAAAGTTCGGTATCTGAGATATACACAAATTCTCAATTGAAGACTGAGAATTCGAGATATATTCGGTAACTACTAAAATGTTTATGATTTTTAATTTTGGTATTTGGTTCTGAATTAATTAATTTTATTGAATATTGTTGTGATAAAAATATAATATTTTAGTATTTTCTATTTTTAAAATTTTTACATAAAAACTAAAAATATTATCGAAAAATATATAATTTGTTATTATTTTTTATAAAATTTTCAAATAAAAAATAATAAAAAATAAAAATATAGACCAATTATACTTATATATCGAAGTATGTTTCTACTTGTCATGTCATATACTATTTAACATATCACATTATTTTTATAGTGTACTCAAAATATGATGCAAATCATTGTTCTAAGAAGAAATAAATTTGACAAATAAAAAAATTTAGGATAAAAAATTAATTATTATATTTAAATATTTTAAAAAATAAAACATAAATTTTTTATATAAAATTATAAAATTTTAAATTTATTAATTTAAAAATTATTAAATTTAAATATTTAAAATTATATATTAAATTTTTAATAATTTATTTTAATTTATATTCATTGACGGTTCTCGCTACCTTGCTCGTGAGTCGTGAGTCGTCAGCGGTGAGGTGAAGAAGAAGGAATAACAGTGAGCTGCAACTCTTCGCTGTAGCAGACTCTCAAAACGGAATCTGTATTAGAATGCCTCGAAACGACGACATTCGCTTCATTTCTTCCTCAATTAGAATCCCACCTCCTCCCAAACCCCTAAAGAGATGCCCCTTCGAAACCGCACGTTCTCACATCGCTCAACTCGTTCGCTCCTTCAACACTCACTCCAACGAGTTGACTCGTTCCGTACTCCTATGCTGCGCCACGCTCTCTCTCACCGGCAAAAGGAGACCGTCCTCTCCGATTCTCTGCTCCGCTTCGCTGTCACTTGCCGAGTCGACTCAGCCGCAGGAAACTCAGCTCAAGGGGATATCTTCGCCTTCTTCTTCTTCTCCTGCTTCGGTTCGACAAAGCGAAGAGAGGGTTCTGATAAGCGAGGTGCTGGTTCGGAACAAGGACGGCGAGGAGCTCGAGAGGAAGGACCTTGAGGCGGAGGCGCTGCAAGCGCTCAAAGCATGTCGAGCGAACTCGGCTCTTACGGTGCGTGAGGTGCAAGAAGATGTGCATCGGATCATCAACAGTGGCTACTTCTGCTCCTGCATGCCCGTTGCGGTTGACACTCGCGATGGTATCCGATTGGTGTTTCAGGTATTAGGCATTTGGCGATACTCTTCCTTGTTCTTGCAATGTGAGAATTAATGTTTATCTGCATTGTGTTCTGATGGATGCTTTGAAATTTGTTGATGTAAAATTACTCCGTTGGTAATGGCTTCCTTTGGAATAAGGTAGAACCAAATCAAGAGTTCAAAGGGTTGGTGTGTGAAGGAGCTAATGTTCTTCCGGCTAAGTTCTTAGAGGATTCCTTTCGAGATGGATATGGTATCTTTTTATTCTTTGTTTCGCATCTTGCAGTTATGAAGAATAATGTTGCATTTTTTGTTGTACATGATTTTTCAATGTAGTCAAATTTACATGTTAAAGTTGTCCAGAGAAAGTTATCAACCTGAGGCGGTTGGATGAAGCAATTTCTTCCATCAATGGCTGGTACATGGAGCGTGGTCTTTTTGCTATGGTAAAATTGCCCTTAACTTTTGTTCAAACTTTAGGCTTTAATAATAAGAACGCTTCTTGCTTATAGTTGAGTTACAACCCAGAGCTAGGTTTATGCTCTGACCAGTGTTATAATTGGCATTTTTCATATCTTTTTTGTTTGCTGCCTTGATAATTTTTGTAGGTTTCAGCAGTTGAGATTCTCTCAGGGGGTATTCTGAGATTGCAAGTGTCAGAGGCTGAGGTCAACAATATCTCCATACGCTTTCTGGACAGGAAGACGTAAGCACCTTCTTTCAAATTGATCAACACACAAAAACGCATAGTGCATTTCTGTTAGTAATGTGGTTTCCTATCTGTAGAGGTGAGCCCACTATAGGGAAGACAAAACCAGAAACAATACTGAGGCAAATTACAACCAAGAAGGGGCAGGTACTTACTTGACCTAATACTGGGTACTTGGAAATTTTGCACAAAACTGGGATACAGGCCAAATAAATATGTTTTCCCAATATAATTAAGCTAATTATAGCATTGATTTATCAAGCTTATGATCAGCATTCTCTGCTCTATTCAATGGTTGCTGGATTGTCCATTGAAGGGGGAATTCTGATCTTAGCTATGATTTTAGTAATCTTTGGCAAAACATGCCTTCTCGAATTTCCATTCTTAAATAAGCATTTTGGATAATAATTAATAGTATTCCAGGTTTACAGCATGCTTCAGGGAAAAAGAGATGTGGAGACTGTACTAACTATGGGGATAATGGAAGATGTTAGCATTATTCCTCAACCAGCAGGTAATGCTTACCTGTTAAAAATGTGCTTTAAGATAAGTTGAATAGTTGCAAGAAATATTGCCAAATTATAGTATAATTTTTTCGCCAGCCCTGTGTGAAGAATTGTGGATCAATATTTTTATTTAGCATTTTACTTTCCTACTAAAAGAAATTTTTTAAAATTGTTATATGAAAACTGTAAAAAAGAAAAAGAGGGGGGGGGGGGGGGGGGTTAGAACATTTCATGCTAACTTAAAGAGGAACTAAGCAGCTAACGATTTACAAAAATACTAGAAGGCCAGAATTAGAAAAAGGATGTTAGTACACTGCTGAAAATAGAAGTTATTCCTTTAGTACAATTTAATAGAGCTAAAACAGGAGTTGTAAGTTGCAGGGTTCTGCAAGTGACTTAATTCTTTTCCAAGTATTTCTTTTTGTGCGTTATCAACTTTTAACTGCACCTCAGTTCTTGTTGTTAAGGTGAAAATAGTGAAATGTATATACTTTTAAAGAATTGAGATGATCTTTTTTAATGTCTTTATTTCCCTCCCCAATAAGTGCATGCTATTATCTAAACCCTTTTCCCCCTTTTGGCATCCTACAGATACAGGGAAGGTTGACATGGTGATGAATGTGGTCGAACGACCTAGTGGGGGATTTTCTGCTGGTGGTGGAATATCAAGTGGGTAAGTGAGACCATTCCAAATATTTGTTTTAATTTTATAAATGACTGTAAAGCATTACTTTAAAAATTTGTGAAAGTGAAAGGACAATACCTTGTATTTTATTTTATGGATATATACACACTTAAGTTTTTTCATTTGCTTATTAAATTCTTACTATTTGTACCTGCAGGATTACAACTGGTACACTGAATGGACTCATTGGAAGGTGAGCTGATATTTCTGTCGTGATAGATGAAGTTATGAGTTAATGTTTCTTCTTTTGGCATCTTATTCTCTCCTTCTATCTTATCCAATGAGTTAATGTTTCTTCCATGTTATTCTCTCCTTCTTACATGCAATCATAACTATTTTATTGATTATTTAGCGTGCTGGTTGCTCCATATAGGATATATTACTTACTATCTATTGTTTGACACTTGTAAATGTTTAAACATGGCACTTGAAGCTAAAAGTAGATTACTCTCCTGTATTTTTTGCAGACTATAGAAATTAGGCCATATAGAAATTTAGTGGATATTAACATCTTCCTGCTAGCTTATCTCAGTTTGTTATGCCTATGTATGTTCTTCCCCTTGTCAACGGAAAAAAATTGTTTTTGCTTCAGTGTATATTTTCATATTGTATGTTATGGTCTGACTAACTGGTTTACAGTTTGATGTCCAGTAAAATCTATTTTTATTTTCTTGCAGCTTTGCCTATTCTCATAGGAATGTTTTTGGGAGAAACCAGAAACTCAATATTTCCTTAGAGAGGGGTCAGATTGACTCAATTTTTCGTATAAACTACACAGACCCTTGGATTCAAGGAGATGATAAACGAACATCCAGAACAATAATGATTCAGGTAGCCCAAAGTTTCATTTGTCTGATACCAAAGACTGATTTTGATGATAGAGAAAAAATAGAGTGTGTTCTTATATTCATTTATTTTCTGTTTAGAATTCAAGAACTCCTGGGACAATGGTTCATGGTGACCGGGATGGCAACATTATCCTGACCATTGGCCGCATCACAGGTGGTATAGAGTTTAGTCGACCAATCAGACCAAAATGGAGTGGCACGGCAGGACTTCTTTTCCAGGTGCTTCATTGACAACCTTTTTTTAGCTGTTTACGTGAGTAGTAATATTGTCATTTCTAATTCGTTATCAGTTAGTTTGTGTTATTTGACTCTAATTTTTCCTTTTATGATGATGTTTTAAACCAGCATGCTGGAGTCCGTGATGACAAAGGGGTTCCTATCATCAAGGATCAATACAGCAGTCCTCTTACCGCAAGGTTGTAATCTGAGTGCATGCAACATGTTTTAAAGTATAGCTACGATGATTTTCTGTGGTTGTTTTTGATTCTATCAAAATTTTTCTTTGTAGTGGCAATAATTATGATGACACATTGCTCGCTAAAGTTGAGACTGTTTACACTGGTTCGGGTGACCATGGATCTTCAATGGTTTGTAATGCATACTATGGTTCTTCATTTTTAATTTCGTGTTCTATGATTCATGATTTTTTGCTTGTTTTGCAGTTTGCCCTTAACATGGAGCAGGGGCTTCCTGTTTTGCCTGAATGGCTATCCTTTACTAGGGTGAATGCACGGGCTAGGAAGGGCATTGAGATAGGTCCTGCTCGCGTTAACTTAAGGTATGAGGCCTACCTTTCTCATCAAAAGGAGGATGAATGCTTTATTCTTTATATCAAAGCAGAATGAGAAATCTCGTTTGTTTTTCCAACTTAAAACTGTTTTGTGCTAGTGTTTCTGGTGGTCATGTGGTGGGAAATTTCCCTCCCTATGAAGCATTTGCAATTGGTGGAACAAACAGCGTGAGAGGCTATGATGAAGGTGCAGTGGGCTCCGGTAGATCATATGTTATTGGCTCTGGAGAAATTTCTTTCCCAATGGTACATCATCAAGCTTTTTCTTGCCCATTGAATTAAGCTTGTGCTTATCCTGATTTTCATGGCGTGCCCCATCTTTAGGAATCCTTTAAATGTTGAAAAAGTCTAGGGAGCCAATGGCCTAAGCGTACAATGTGTACAATAGAGGTTTAAGAAGTATTAGAGATATGACTATTAGTGTTATATTGTCCTGTCAGGTTACGCTTTTGGGATGAGTGGTTTCAGATATGGTATTAGAGTTCTAGATTCGAAAGATCAAGAGTTCGATCCTTGGTGAACCCCAAAATTAGTTTAATTTTTTATTGAGATGTTTATTATCCTTGGTATCCGGATGGTTATCCTTGGTATCGGATGGTTATTCTAGCTAGTATGGTGATGTTCATTTTATTCATGGACCAAAAATTTAGCCCATTGTACACATTGTACACTTAAGCCATTGGCTCCCTAGCACTACCCATAAATGTTTCAGTGTAAAAGTAGAAATAGGAAACAAAAGCATTGTTAATCGATGGAGGAATAATACCCACTTATAATGTTCCCAAGGGAATACTGGTGGGATTTTAAATTATAAGAGTTGGAGTATACACGTGGTTGTGTGATCGTGGGTGCATGCATTGCATTTGATTAAATTGTATAGTTGGGGAATAGTTGACTCACTGATTCTTTTTTCAATATTTGACCAACTGACTCGCTGATTCTTACACTGTGTTTGTAGTTTGGGCCGGTAGAAGGTGTTCTATTTTCTGACTACGGAACTGATCTTGGAACAGGCCCAAGTGTCCCTGGTAGGTCCTGATTTCTTTTGTTTGCTTTTATTTATTTATTTATAGGGTTAACCACTAAAAACTCCCCCGAATTATTAAAACGCTGACAAAAATGTACCCGAATTTTACTATCAATAAAAATGCCTTTAAATAATTTAAAAACACAACAATACCCAACGGTAAATATATTTTTTCAAAAAATGCTTTAGAGATTGAATTTTGATGTGATTTTTTACAAGCATAATTAAAAAAATGAAATATTATTATTCTTAAAATTTGGTAATTTTTTTCTAAGTATATATTTTTTTGTGATTTTTTAAAGTATTATTAGTTGTTAACAAAAAAATATATATATACTCAACGAAAAATCACCAAATTTTAAGGATAATAATATCTCAATTTTTTAATCATGCTTGCAAAAAATTGTATCAAAATTCAATTTCTAATGTATTTTTTGAGAAATACATATTTAATGTTAGATAATCTTGCAAAAAAAAAATAAACATTAAATATGTATTTCTCAAAAAATATATTAAAGATTGAATTTGATGCAATTTTTTACAAGCATGATTAGAAAAATGAGATATTATTCTTAAAATTTGGTGATTTTTTGTTAAGTATATATTGTTTTGTGATTTTTAAAAATTATTATTGGTTGTTAAAAAAAATTATAAAAAAATATATTCTTAACGAAAATTACCAATTTTTATGTATAATAATATTTTATTTTTATAATCATGCTTGCAAAAAATTGTATCAAAATTCAATCTCTAAAGTATTTTTTGAAAATATATATTTACTGTTGGGTATTGTTGTTGTGTTTTTAAATTATTTGAAGGCATTTTTGTCGATAGTAAAATTCGAGTGTATTTTTGTCAGTGTTTAAATAATTCGGAGCCATTTTTTATGGTTAACCCTTATTTATATTATACGAAATGATACTTTGGAGATTGCCCAGTGAACATGAATGCCACCATCCTTCTAATTTTAGTAGAAAGATTCAACCTGGCATGTGTCTTGAACCCACTACAGTCATATGGTATAAATTAGTTGTGAACAAGTTTTAAATGGTAGCCACTAAATATATGGCAATGATGTTCATCCTTGCCTAGCTTCAACTATAGACATATTCAATGGAGTTATGGTTTTGTATTAGGTGACCCTGCCGGTGCAAGGTTCAAGCCCGGAAGCGGATGTGGTTGTGGATTTGGTATCCGTGTAGACTCACCTTTGGGTCCGTTGCGCCTTGAGTATGCCTTTAATGACAAGAAAGACAAGAGGTTTCACTTCGGAGTTGGCTACAGAAACTGAACATTCTTCCCATGAACTATTCTTAACAAGCACCTCTTAATTGTTTCATATCCAGTTCTTAGCTTGCATAGTGTATCATTTTTTGGTAAAAAAGAATGGCAGTGATAGTGTTTTGTATTGCTAAGATGAAATGGTTGATCTGGGTTTCCTATGTTTATGCGTTGAAATCTGTTGGTACACATGGCATTGGGTCCACATTCCAATTGGAACACGTGAAAGGACATCTTAGAGAACCGATGATAATGGTAGATGGCCAAATTGAAGGGGCTTTCGTGTACAACTTTGTTTACTTTATGGATCCATATAAATGTTCTGCACTTCTCCGACGTACGACAATGGAGGAAGAAAAAAGTGGGTACTAATTTCTCAAGCTAAGAACAATAAATTTAGAGTTATCGAGTAAAAATAAGCTCAAATTGTAAACTGATTTGTATTTCGCTGGCTACAATGTAATAAGGGTTGTCGACAAACAGATAAAAGACTATGAATGAGTTGAGATGCCCAATCCGACAAGTAAGATGGCAAACTCCGCGAAAGTGTCAGGACAGTAAATGATGACAGTTTGTGTTAACGAACTCAATCCCATAACCAATAAACAAAGTACAATATTATTAATTCATGTGGCGATCCTCTTACTGTGACTGTAAAACTTAAAAAAAATTAGTTCCACTGCACATCTAAATTTTTTTGCTAACAGTCTAACTAAGTTAATTATAACTCTACAAAACCTACTTACATAATGCACGTGAGAAATCTCACTTTTCTTTGTGTTTCTTCTTCTTCTGACGTTCATATCCTGCGTTCATTCTCCTCCTTCTTTGCGTTCTTCCTTTTTTTTGTGTTTTTTCTTTCTTTTTTTTTGTGCATCATATTTATAGTTGTTTTTTTATTACTGCTGTTGTTGCTATATTTTTTTTATTTTATTCATCTTTCTATTGATTTTGTAACATTATGTATTTTTTTTATTTGATTTCTTTTATTCTTATTAAAAGAGTAAATAAGATGAACAAGAAAAGAAAATGATAATGATGAAGAAGAATGAGGAAGAAGGAGAGTTTTGAGTTATGCAGAATTTATTAGGAAATAACATTGAAATTTTCTAACTGTTACACAGAAGCTTCTCAATTTTGACACGAAATTTTTTAATTGTGAGACAAGTTTTTAAGAGGGTTATCATTAAATAATTTCGGTACATTTTAAATTTAATTTCGGTGCACTTTAAATCTAAATAAGGTGCAATTTTGGTTGAGCTTGTTTTCGAAATGCACCTCAATTAATTCTGAAATTAAATCCAAAATCCACTTCAATTAACTCAGAAATGTACCAAAATTATTTAATGATTGCGATACATAAACTCATTTCGAAAACAAGCACACAAACAAAGACGAAATCTTCTTTTTGGTCGTTCTTTTATTACAGCTGTTGTTGTTGCGTTTTTTCTTTTTCTTCTTTTCTTTCTAATAATTTTGCAGCATTAATTTTTCTTTTTTTTTATATTTTATTCCTCTGGAGGGAATGAAACAAAAAGAATTATGAGAAAATGAAATAAGAAAATGAAGAAGAAGAAGAAGAAGCAAAAGATGAGGAAAAGGAAGAGAAAGAGTTTTGCATTATGCAGAACTTATCAGAATAAAAATACACAGAAATTTCTTAACAATAACACATAAATTTATTAGTTTTTACACCGAAATTTTGCTACAAAAATACAAAAATATCTTTTTTAATGCTACATTTTTTTCTTCTTTTTTTTTATATTTCTTTCTTTTAGTTAAATGAATGTATATTTATCCTCTTTCTAGTAATTTTGTAGCATTATGTATTTCTTTTTCTTCTTTAATTGAGTTTTTTGTTTTTATTTTTGTTAAAAGAGTAAAACAAGAAGGAAAAGATGAATAAGAAAAAAAATTATGATGAAAAAGAAGAAGCAAAAATATTTTTTTATTGCTGCATTGTTTTTCTTATTTCTTTCTTTTTTTTATTTTTATTAAAAGAGTAAAACAAGAAAAAACATGAGAAAATAAAACAAAAAAAATAAATAATAAAAAAAGATGATGACGACGATAAAAAAAGAATAGACAGCAGAAGATGAGGAAGAAGAGGAAGAGTTTTGAATTATGCAGAATTTATTAAAATACAAATACATCAAAATTTATTAATAATAACATAAATTTCTTAGTTTTTACACCGAAATTTGCTACAAAAGCACAAAAATATATTTTTTAATGTATTTTTTTATTTATTTCTTTCTTTTTTCTGTTATAATATTAGAAGAAGAGGACGATGATGATAATAATGATGATGGAAGAAGAGTAGGAGGAAAAGGAAGGAGGAGATCAAAAAAATTCAAATGAAAAAAGAAAAAGGAGAAGGAGACGGAGGTAGTGATACTGACGATGATAATAAAGAAAAGAGGAGAAGAAATTGCAATAAGAAAAGAAAGAGTAAGAGGAAGAGGTGATGGCAGTGGTGACAACGATAACAAAAAAAATAATAGCAAACAAAAAAGAGAAAAAGAAAAAGTGAAAAAAAGAAGCAGCGGGGGCAAAAAGAAAAAAAAATGTGCTTGCAAGTATGTAAATAAATTAATTGAACTTGATTAAGTAAAACACTTTATTGTAAAAATTATTCAAAAAAAATATCACAAAACACTTCTTCTCTCCGTGAATTAACTTCTCCATCTCTGTCATCTTCGCTATTCAAATCCCTCCATTAGAAGTTTGAGACATGGTTCTCGTCCAAACATGGCTGGGTTCTCATATTATATCATCAATCAAATTCTACATTTAGGTTGTATTTGAAAAGAGACAAAAAAAACAAATATTAAGAAACAGAAATTAAATCAAATTTTCGTATTATATTTAAGGTAAAATATACCGAATTAAATTATGTTTCATTCTTATATTTGGTTTATGATAAATATAAAAATTAAAAAATAAATTTAAAATTTTAAAAATAAAATATTATTAAAATTTTTAATTTTCATCCTTAGAACTTTTAAGCTCTTGTATCTTTATTTTCGAAAATAACTACAATTTTGTTTATGTAGATTCACCATAATTATAGCTCCTTACGTTGTATGGGCCAGCTTATATTATACATGTCCACTTTGAGAGAAAAGATGAATAATTAAATAAAAGAATTAATTTGAATTTTTAATGCATGTGGCACACTATTTCTACCAAGTCACTTGAGCAGACAACTAGTGCTCAACAAATATTGAAGCAAGATATTGAGAACTTTAGTAAACTGTGATATTTACTTGGCAATCACCAACAGATGAGCAAAGAGATTTTGCAACTTGCGAGTCCATATATGAAAAAAAACGTTGGGTGATCTCTAACTAAACATAACATAATCCGTAGAACACTGGATATTTTATTATTAAAAATAAAAAATTTTATTTAAAAAAATAATATTTAAAATTTATCTTTTTTGCTTTTAATTAAATTTGGAAAAATTTGTTTAAGCACTGTTACGAGAGTTATCCAAATCTTTAATGAATTGATTTCTGACTTAGTCTGTTTCGAGAGTTATCCAAATCTTTAATGAATTGATTTCTGACTTAGCCTGAAGCGAGCAGCCATCTTTTGAGTTGTTTGTGAAAAGACGGGAGTAGTACCTATAAGACAGTTGTTTGTGAAAAAATGAGGATCTTTGCAAATTTAAGTGTCTTAGAACTTAATTATACTGTTAGTGTATTTATAGAAAATGAGTTTATAATCACCTATTGAAGTAGTTCCACTTTTGTGGTGGATAATAGTCTCTGTATCTTAAGGTTATTGTGATCTCTCTTCTAAAAATGGGTGAGAGATATTAGAAAAAATTATAACTCTTTGAGAGTAAAGAAGTTATCATGCAACGCTTCGGTCCGACCTACAAAAAAAAAGGTCGGTCATAGGCAGTTACATTTTAAATTTTTTCGACTTTTGGGTCTAGTTTATATTTTGGGTAAATAAAATTTCCAAATGTAACAAAATTTGTCTAGATCCTAAAAAATTGGATGATATTTATCTTTAGGTGACTTCCTTGCATGGTAATATTATATTATCTTTATTTTTATTTTATGCTATAATTAAATATTTATTACTTTGTAAAAATATTTATTATAATAAAATAATTATTTGTTACTATTTTTTATTATATTCATTAATATTTTTAGAGTATAAAAAATATTTTTTGTTTTAAATTTGATTAACATTAGTATATCAATACTCATAAACATACTTAAAGATTAAATCGTTTTACATAAATTTAATAAATACACGTATGAGTGAGTACACGAATATCAACTAAATTTAAAATAAAAAATATTTGTTAATTATAAGAATATTAATGAGCAATATAAAAAATATTAATAAATAATTATTTTATTATATTCATTAATATTTGTTAATTGTTAATATTAATATTTTATTATACTCGTATTTGTTAATATTAATATTTTTTATTGTACTAAAAAAATGTCAATGCGTACAACAAAAAATATTAACGAGTAATTATTTTATTGTACTCATTAATTTTTATAAAACAAAAAAAATTAATTATGGTATAAAATAAAAAAAGATAAATATAATAAAAAATAAATTTTATTAAGTTTGTTCGTTCTTTTTGTTGTAGCATAGATGTTAGTTTGCTCTAGAGAAAATATAGAAAAGTAATGATAATTCATAATTGTGAACAATATAAATATTGGATTAAGAAAAAAAAATTAAAATTAAATTATTAATTAATTATTTAATTTAAAATTTAAAAACTTAAAAAATTAAAATTAGCATTTATGCACATTCACGTTACGTTTTACGCCGTTGTCCTTTCGTAGCAAAGTCCGATGAGTTCTGCAAAGGAGTTACAGTGCATTCAATATACAGATCCAGTAAAAGAATAACCTACTAAAGAAAAGAATTGAAGAAAAGGTTATTACTTTGCGCTATGGTTCTCCCAAGCCCCACGGCTCCAACGACTTCCTCGTAGCAATAACTGTCCTTCTCTCCTCCCGAAATGTGCCCATTCGCCTTAAATGCAAACCGAAATTCGCTGCGGCCAAAATCGTGACGAACGCTTTGACGATGATGATTGAAGAATTGAGCTAAGCGCGGCCGCCGAAGTCTCTGCTGGCGGTGCCCGCAAAAACATAAGCTGCAAGGCGTTGCTGCCGTTGGGCATCACAAGCAAAAGAAGATGGAAGGTGGTTGTAGTGCGGCGGCAGAGGGTGGTTGAGGCGATGCTGGAGTGTGGCAGAAGGAGATATTGATGAGAGGGAAGTGTGAGCCGTTTAGGGTTTAGTGTGGCACGTTACCGCCCGAGTATATCGATCTTTTACCACGACGAAATTATTTTAATAGTAATTTTAGTTGGTATATTTTAATTTTTATGTAGATGATTATTTTGATTGAATTGGGTTCAATTTATTAAGTATATTTTTATAATTAAGTGAATAATTATTTTTATTAGGAATGAGCGACTCGACCACGTGTAGCAAGCCAAGAAACGTCGTGAAATGTGTCGTCCATCGTTCACATAGTTTAAATTTTTCACTATCTCTTTAATTATTTCCTTTATTCATTTTCCTTTTTTAAACGAATAATATTGAAGATTCTAATAACAATATCGTATATTACAGATCTCACTCCTCATCACATTTGTGAATAAAACTAAAAAATGCAACTACATCGTTTGTATCATAATTATAAAAATTAAATTCACATTTGTGAATAAAATTGAAAAATGCAACTACATTGTTTGTATCATAGTTATAAAAATTAAATTAGACCATTGTCACTTAGCAATCAAACTAAGAATAATCAACAATTATTCGAACAAAAAATCTTAGAGTTGCAGCATCTCTTCATTGCTTCTCAGTCATTATATTTCTTATTATTATATATGACAAAAACTAATGATATAGTATTTATTTAATTAAATAATTTTATAAATATTTAATTTAATTTAATTGTGTATTCTTTATTTTTAGAGTTAATTATGTTTTAATTGTGTATTATTATTAATATAAGTATAAATTTTTTAAATATTTTTTAATTTGTTTGATCTATTTTAATGTATTATGATTAATGTTATTTGTTTTAATACTAGTATTAAAATCTATTGATACTATAGTTAGATAATAAACATTGTGAATTAATTATTATTATTATGGTGTCAAATTAATATACTATTAAAATAATACCGACAAATTTTATATTTATTTTTATATTAATTATTTTTAAAATTTAAAATTTAAAAATATTAATAAAAATATGTATTTTAATTTTTAATTTTTAATTATTTTATATTATGTGAGGCAGTTTTATAGGATAAATATCCTCGAATACTCTTCCATTGACAATTTTACCTCCAACCGCAAATCAATCTTCTGAAATGAGTCTGATGAAGCTGTCTCCTTAATTCCATTAACCAATACATTTTTTTTGTCGGGCTACTTTTAAAAATTCTTTTACTAGTAATGAATGTAGGTGTATTTGAGATTCACGTTGGG
Source organism: Arachis stenosperma (assembly GCF_014773155.1). NCBI lineage: Eukaryota > Viridiplantae > Streptophyta > Magnoliopsida > Fabales > Fabaceae > Arachis > Arachis stenosperma. Next base: position 17,668,788 of record NC_080383.1, on the reverse strand, counting down.
AATAAAAAAACGCGTTTGAGTGTTTTAAACGTTTCATTGTTATGTTTGGCAAAATTTTTAGAATTCTTAATTCAGAAGTGTTCTCACCTTTAAATGTAGGTTCACGTGAAGCTGAAAAATTTAACTTCTGTGTTCACGTTGAGAAAGTTAATTACCGTTGGAGGAATTAAGTAAGAAATTTATTCCATATCTACTAACTGTACCCTTCAATTTTTCTATAAAAAAAGATGCACATAACCATATAATTTTACAGTAATTTTCTGTATGTTTGTTATAATTTTTTTTTCATTAAATTTTTTTAGATTTGTTTTCATCACTGCTAAGGTAAAGATTTTAATTTTTTTTATTATTTTTAATTCTTTCATTCATATTTTTTGTTCTTTATTTTTTTTATGCCATTTCTGTAGGTCTTTTTAGTTCTTTTTGACGTTAGTTTTTAAATTTTCTATTGTTATATTTTTATTGTATTTTTTATTTATATAATAATTGTTGATATAAATTTTTATTTTTATTAATTTTTATGATATTTTTATTATTTTTTGTTTATATAAATTATTTTTTATCCTTTATTATACTATATTTATGTTGTGTATAAATTTTTTTATTTTTTTATTTGATTTTATTCATATAAATTTATTTACCTTTTATTATAATTTTTTCATATGATATATATTGTTGGTTGTAATTATTATATATTATGTTGTATGAATTTTTTTTCTTGTTTTTTATTTTTATTGTACTTCTTAATGTACTTTATTTTTGTTTTTATTATATACTAATGATAAGTAACAAAAGAGTCATAAATAATAAAAATATATAGTCCAAAATGATACTAAATTCAAGAGTACTAACGACACTAAAATAAATTATAAAATATTTTCTTTTTGTTTGACATTATAAAATGTAAAGTACTCTCTTTTATATTTTTATTTCTTATAAAATGTATAGTACTCTCTTTTATATTTTTATTTCTTATTATTTTTTAGTTCATATGATTTTTTTTTTATCATTTACTGTTCTTTATGTTTAATATGTAAAGTGTCTTTTTTTTTTATTTTTATTTGACTTTGTATAAGATATTATTTTTTATGTATTTCATTAGTGTTTTATTTTTTAATTTAATATTTATTAGTGTTTTTATGTATTAAAATATATTTTGTCAATTTTTATATGTTACTTTAATTTAGTAAGTAAATATTAATTTTATTATAATATAAATTAATAGGATCTATTCAAATATCTAAAATAAAATAATAGAATAATATAAAAATTATTTAATTGATGTCTTTTTTAGTAATTTTTTATCTAAAAGTAATTTTGAGTAGTATAATCTAAACAACATCTATTTTACTATAATCCATTTTGATATAAGATTCTCAAATATAAATCACATTAATACAAACTTACTTTTCATCAAAATCAAACTTATAAAATTAATTTTATACAAATTTTTATTTACAAACTGTAATCCAAACATTGTTTTGTTACACTTTCTCGTTTGATGCCACTGAAACCTTTTTTCCCCTACTTCAGGGCAATTCGGTGTACCGATATCATTGGGATTGGGCATTGGTACGGCATGTTCATTGGAGTAGAATTCTTTGTAGAAATTATGGTGAATTTCGAGCCTTTGGTGAATTAGGATTTTGGCATTTGAAGGTGATTCAATGTAAAATATAAAGGAAAATGAGATTCAAAAAAATCAAGAATCTTTCAATGCGTTTGAAACTAATAAACTAGTATTCTAACAACTATAATTTATATTTAGAGTAAAGTATTGTTTTTGTCCCCAATATTTGGAGTAAATCCTATTTGTGTCTCTGACGTTTAAATCGTCTTATTTGTATCCTTAACGTTTATAAAAGTGATTCAATGTTATCCTACTATCAATTATACTAAAAATTATATTATATTTTTCAATTATTCTCATTTAGATGTATTCATTTTCAATTAGGTTCCATTTGGATGTATTTGATTTTAATATTATACCCATTGTTTGTGTTTAGATTCAATTATGTCCTTACAAAAGTGAATTATGTAAATATTGTAGGAATTAGTTTCAACTTATGATGAGCTAGTTTTCGGAGTGGATCATCAAGAAGAGATTTTTAAAACTCAAACTAAAGCGTTCATGATGTGTAATTGACGGCAGGATAACATTGAATCACTTTTACAAACGTTAGGGACAAAAATAGAATTTATCCCAAACATTGGGGACAAAAACGATACATTACTCTTTATATTTATCATGGCTTAGGAGTGGTGGAAATCATCAACAGGTCCTTTACGCTCTCCGATGGTTGCTGATGGCAATACCGAAGATAACGAGGGGTTGAGGTGACTCTTGCGGATTTAGTAATGCTTGTTTTTTGAGATGTACTTGTACTCATGGATCTCTGCTCCACTTTATTGTGTTGAGCACTTTTTCTTTCAAAAAAAATATTTATTAATATTTTGTATAGTACTCATTAATATTTTTTATTATACTCTAAAAATATTAATAAGTACAATACAAAATACTAATGAATAACTACTTTAATGAACATTTGATTATGATATAAAATAAAAGAATAAAAATAAATATAATAATAAAAAAATGTGTATAATAAAGTGTAAATTTCACATAATAGGTGTATTCAGTGAATCGTAGAAGTAAACATATAACATATAAGAATAATAAAAAATTTTACATAAACGTATCAAAGTATATATAATTAAATAATATAAAAATATTCTGTTACGGTAGGTAACCGGAGATTAAGACGACGGATGGCGTTTGGCGGCCCAAGTGTGTGATGGAGGAGAACTCCGGGTAGGTCCGCAACTCGGGAGGCTCCGTCCGACTTGTGCTCGCGTGAGAATGGGGGGTGGTACCTGCAAAGACACTCCGATGCCTAAGTTAGCAAGAGTGTAAGCAGGTCTTAGAGAGCATTGGACTTAGAGATACCTGAGGAGTGTCAGGGTATTTATAGTGGTGATCCAATAACCACCGTTGGTGTAGTGCCGTACCTTTAGGGTGGTAACCGTCCCCATTATCTTGGGGAGGTTAAGATATGGCTTTATGAGGCGGTTAGAGAGATTTTAGGGGCGGTTACTCATTTGAATGAGTATTTATCTGCCAGCTAATCTCACATCCGACCTCTTCATACCAAGTCGTGGTTGACACCGACTTCTTATGTGAAAGTCGGTATTTTGTAAGGCTTATCCTATTGGATTAGGCCTTTCGGTTGGACCTGGGCCCTTATCATTGGGCCAGGGTATGAACAGTGCCCCTACTTGAGCCCAAATTTTCTTTAAAGTTTGGGTTCAAGTATTCAACTCGGGTTCGTAGTCGACTTGTTTGAGAGAATACGGATCTTGGAAACCGACGTGATTTTCGCGACCTTTGATTTCTGACAGTTACGTCAATTCAAGCGTCGTGTCCGTGGAGGGATCATTTAGGGATTGAGGGCTTTGGTAACGGTGCAGTCTCATTAATGACTGCCTCGCTTTTTACCATTATGCCCCTTAGCCTTTTTTATAAATACTTTCCCTCTCTTTCCATTTTCCGTTTCTGCAATCTTTCAAACTTTCTCCTTATCTTGTTCGTACTGCATCCTTGCGTTTGAAGACTTCTGTTCTTCTCCAACCTCCATTTTCGGATAAAGGTTAGTTTTGCTTTTTTCATGCCATGCTTTATGTTTGCATGTTTTGTTTTGCGAGTAGATAGGTTGACCTGTAGATTCTAGTTTCGAATCTCTCTTCTTTAGTGGCCGTATTTTTTGATTTTCTTTTTCTTTTTCCTTTTTGTAGGTTTTCTGCCACTTTCTTCTTTATATAAAAAATGGCTTCTGTAGACATTCTTTCTCAGTGGGTTGATGATACGGTCCTTGGGGAGGAACCGTTGGTTGACGCTGAGTTCATCACCCACCTTCGTACTCATCATAGGCTCTGTACTTCGGACGAGGACGAGCCCAAATATGAACTGATAATCCCGGGTCCTGAAGACCGGGTCTGTTTTGGGAGAGCTAATGAGGCGGCCCCTCATTTTTTCTTCATGTATGAATGTATGATCACCCGTTTGGGTGTTTTTCTTCCTTTCTCTGATTTCGAGATATCCGTTTTGCACCACTGTAAGGTTGCCCCTACTCAACTCCACCCCAATTCATGGGGTTTTTTGAAGATTTACCAGTTTATAAGCCACGCTCTGGACTTTCCGACTTCCTTGAGAATCTTCTTTTATCTTTTCCATATGACTAAGCCCTTTAGTGGGCTAAACAACAAACAACAATGGGTATCCTTCCGAGCCATTCAAGGTCGGAGGATTTTCACCCTTTTTGACGAATCTTTCCACGACTTCAAAAATTTCTTCTTCAAGGTTCAAGCCGTAGAGGGTCACCACCCCTTTTTTCTGGACGAGCGTTCCTCCCCTCGCTTTCCCCTTTATTGGCTGCCGGCCACCCCTTGTGAAAAGATTGGTCTAGATGACCTAGACGAGGTGGAGGCGGCTATTGTGGGGTTTTTCCGAGAAGCATGGGGGAGGGCCCCATACTTGGATACGAGGAAAATCCTCCAGGGGACGTCGGTCTTTGTTCAATCTTGCATAGGTAGTGCATGCATTTCTTGTTTCCGAGTTGCAATTTGCCGACTTGTATTTTACCGACTTGTAACTTGGTTGTTCCTTTTGTAGATATGGCAAAGAAAAATGCTCAAGAGTCCTACCAGCGGGTGCAGGAAGCCAAGGCGAAGTCCCGGGCCAAGTCCGGGGGTTCCAAGGCGGTCGTCTCTCCTCCTCCTCCTCCTCCTCCTAGAAATGTGGGTACTCCCTCTCAACCTCTTATCATCTCTTCCTCCTCAAGTTTGGCTCGACCACTCCCTTCTGCCCCACTACTTTCCGAGCCAGAGAAGAAGAAGCGCAAGACTTCAGAGTCTGGCCCTTCTTGGGAAGGTGGGGTTAAGGCGGATGCTTTTGCATTCGTCCGAAAGAACATCTATCCTCTCATAAATATGGATGATGTTTCTGTTCGGAAACACCTTGCCACTCTGGCCGAAGAAAGTTTTAGGGCGGCGGGAGTTTGTGGCAAACTTTTGGACATGTTTGAGAAGACTCCTCTCAGCTCCTTGGGGACTTCCTCAAAGGTTGAGGAGCTATAGGAGAGGCTTCTTTTATTTGAAAAACATCAAAAGGAGTTGAAGGAGGAGAGGGATAAGTTGAGGAAGGAGAGAGATGACCTCCGGGAGAAGGAGAGCCAGCTGCGAGCCCAATGTACTATGAAGGTAAATCTAAGGAAGGCAGCCCAGGAGAGTTACCAAAGCCTATTTAAAGATATGGTGGATGTGAAGAAGGATTTGTTGAACTCTCGGAATGCCTATGCTGACTTGGAAGACTCTATCGCCGATGCCGCCGAGGAGTCTTGGAGAATTTTCCTGGAGCAGGTCAGGGTTATAGCCCCCGACTTGGATCTTTCTCCATTACATCCTGACAAAGTGGTGATTGATGGCGCCATTGTTGATCCTCCTGCTCCCGAGGTCCTTTCTGAGTCAGACCTAAAGACTCGGGGGCAGAGGATTATAGAGTCTCCTCCTTATTCCGCAGATCCACCGAGTTCTTCAACCCTTGCTCCGACTTCCTCTTTGGCTCCTCCTCCCGGTCTTGGTGGTGTTCCTCCTGGTGGTGGTGATTCCTCTACTCCGTCCAAGAAATGACTTTTTTATTTTTGTGGCTATATGGGGGCCCGGCCTGTGGGTCCCCCCTTTTTTAAACTTCTATTTATTTGCTGGTGGTTGTGAACAATTTGCTTCTGGCCTTTCAAGGCCGTAAACAAAATATTCTGTTTGTTGCCCTTTTTTGGATAAGGGTTTTAAACAAAATAAATGCCTTTTTTGGATAAGGGTTTTCTAATCGAAGTAGGTGCCCTTTTTTGGATAAGGGTTTAAGTTACTTTGCGCGTGCACATGCTTTTCTATTTTGAAATATGTTTGATCTTTTCGAAAAAACTTTTTGCTAGCTTGTATTATTTTCTCGAGCCTTTTTCGTGGAAAGGCTTGTATGCAAGCTTTAAACTTTTCAGGTTGTCATATCTCTTTTGTTATCCTTTATACTCGACTTTGCTTTAGTGAGTTTTTATGACTTAGGTTATTTTTGCGATGCGTTTTTCTTCTACTCGGTGTTATACTCCGATCTGTGGATCAAAGTTTTCCAAGTTTCCCTACTCGGGATCACTTTCCGACTTATGAGTCGGGTTGGTTCCCGAGTTTTTTACGATCGACTTATATAACCTCTTTACACCGACTTGTACCTCGTCGTTTTATCCTGACGACCATCTAGGTCGGTTCATGGGATTTTCACGCTTTGTCGAGCTTAAGTCGGCGCGTTTCGTAGAAAGACTTAGAAAAATAAAGGAGGATATTATAAGAGATATTATGAATGAAAAAAGATCTTTATTAATCGGGAAGGTACCTTTTTGCTACTAAGGGTCTTGACAGTATATTTTCCCTTAGCCTCTACTATGATGCCTCGTTAAAAACCCCTCTCCAGAAAAAACCCTTTTTTTTTTGGGAAAAAATCATGAAGCTGGGAAAAGAGTACATCAGGGAGTAGGGTTCGCTTCTAACTGTAGTACCTTTTCATATTACAAGCATGCCACGACCTTGGTAACTCAGTGCCATCCAGGTCGGTTACTTTATAATAACCTTTCCCTAACACTTCCTTGATTTTGTATGGCCCTTTCCAATTTGCGGCGAGCTTTCCATCTCCTGATTTGTTGACCCCAATGTCGTTTCTATTTAGGACCAGGTCATCTACGGCGAATGTTCTTCGAATGACTTTCTTGTTGTATCTGGTAGTCATCCTTTGCTTTAATGCCGCTTCTCTTATCTGGGCGTTCTCTCGGACTTCGGGGAGCAAGTCGAGCTCCTCTTTGTGCCCCTGTACATTTCCGACCTCATCATGGAGAATTACCCTTGGGCTTTGCTCACTGATTTCTATAGGAATCATGGCTTCTACGCCGTAGACTAGTCGGAAGGGTGTTTCTCCTGTGGTGGATTGGGGGGTCGTCCTATAAGCCCATAGCACTGGGGGGAGCTCGTCAGCCCAAGCTCCCTTTGCTTCCTGTAATCTCTTCTTCAGTCCTGCCAGTATGACTTTGTTAGCTGCCTCGGCTTGCCCATTGGCTTGTGGGTGTTCTACCGAGGTGAATTGATGTTTGATTTTCATACTGGCTACAAAACTTCTGAAGGAGGCGTCGGTGAACTGAGTCCCATTATTTGTGGTGATGGAATAAGGTATTCCATACCTTGTGATAATGTTTTTGTAGAGGAACCTGCGACTTCTTTGAGCGGTGATAGTAGCTAGTGGTTCTGCTTCTATCCACTTTGTGAAGTAATCTATTCCCACGATCAAGTATTTGACTTGCCCTGGTGCTTGGGGAAAAGGACCTAACAAATCCATTCCCCATTTTGCAAAAGGCCAGGGGGAAGTTATACTGATGAGCTCTTCTGGTGGAGCCACGTGGAAATTTGCATGCATTTGACATGGCTGGCATTTTTTCACAAAGTCTGTTGCATCTTTCTGCAAGGTCGGCCAATAGAATCCTGCTCGGATCACTTTTCTGGCCAGCGACCTCGCTCCGAGATGGTTTCCGCAGATCCCACTATGTACTTCCTCCAACACCTCGGTGGTTCTTGAGGTCGGTACGCACTTTAGTAATGGCGTTGATATCCCTCTTCTGTAAAGGACATTTCTCACCAAAGTATAATGTTGTGCTTCCCTTCGGATCTTTTTAGCCTCTTTCTCCTCTTTGGGGAGGATGTCGAACTTCAGGTATTCGACTAAGGGGTTCATCCATCCGAGGTTTAGGCCGACTACCTCAAGTACCTTTTGTTGATCCTCTGTTTTTGATACCGAGGGCTCTTGGAGGGTTTCCTGGATCAGGCTTCTATTGTTCCCTCCGGGTTTGGTACTTGCTAACTTGGATAGGGCGTCAGCTCTGCTATTTAGATCCCGAGTTATGTGCTTAACCTCGGTTTCCGCAAAGCGCCCGAGGTGTTCCAAGGTTTTTTCCAAGTATTTCTTCATATTGGGGTCCTTTGCCTGATACTCTCCACTTATTTGGGAAGTCACCACTTGTGAGTCGCTGTAGATCATCACCTTTGTAGCGCCAACTTCTTCTGCTAACTTTAATCCGGCAATCAAGGCTTCATATTCTGCCTGATTGTTTGAAGCCGGAAATTCAAATTTTAAGGAGACCTCTATCTGGGTCCCTTTTCCATCTACCAATATTATGCCTGCGCCGCTCCCTGTCTTGTTGGAGGATCCGTCTACATAGAGTTCCCATGTAATCGGTTTTTCCTCTTGTTCACCTGCGTATTCCGCAATGAAGTCGGCGAGGCATTGGGCTTTAATTGCAGTCCGAGTTTCGTATCTCAAATCGAACTCGGAGAGTTCTATCGCCCATTGAACCATTCTCCCTGCAACATCCGTCTTTTGGAGGATTTGCTTCATGGGCTGGTTTGTACGGACTCTTATTGCATGAGCCTGAAAGTAAGGTCGTAGCCTTCGTGAGGCTATCACTAAGGAGTAGGCAAACTTCTCTAGTTTGTGGTACCTTAGCTCAGGGCCTTGTAGAACCTTACTGGTAAAGTAGACCGGGTGTTGACCGACCTCGTCTTCTGTGATCAGGGCTGATGAGACAGCCCTGTTTGCGACGGATAGGTATAGGACGAGGTCTTTTCCCGGTATTGGTCGGGTCAAGATAGGAGGTTGGCTTAAGAATTTTTTGAACTCTTGGAACGCCTCCTCACATTCCGGAGTCCATTCAAACTGGCATCCCTTCCTTAACAGGGAGAATAATGGAAGGGATTTTAGTGCCGATCCTGCCATAAATCTGGAGAGGGCTGCAAGTCGGCCATTGAGCTGTTGAACCTCTCTTAAACAAGTCGGGCTCTTCATTTCTAGGATGGCTCTGCACTTGTCGGGATTGGCCTCAATCCCTCTTTATGTTAGCATGAAGCCTAGAAATTTCCCTGCTTCTACTGCGAAGGCGCATTTTGCGGGATTTAGTCTCATCCCATGCATCCTTATAGTGTCGAAGACTTGTGAGAGGTCGGTTAAGAGGTCGACTTCTTGCTTGGTTTTTACTAACATGTCGTCGACGTAGACCTCCATTAGGCTCCCTAGATGGGGGGAAAACACTTTGTTCATCAGCCTTTGGTACGTAGCTCCTGCATTCTTCAATCCGAATGGCATGACCACGTAGCAGTAGTTGGCTTTTGGTGTGATGAACGATGTTTTCTCTTGGTCGGGTTCATGCATCGGGATTTGGTTATATCCCGAGTAGGCGTCCATGAATGATAGGTATTGGTACCCTGAGCTGGAGTCCACCAGGGTATCAATGCTTGGTAAGGGATAAGGGTCCTTAGGACAGGCCTTATTCAGGTCGGTATAGTCGACGCACATCCTCCATTTACCATTTTGTTTTTTGACTAGCACTACATTGGCTAGCCATGTTGGGTATTTGACCTCTCTGATAAAGCCGGCTTCCAGGAGCGCCTGTACTTGCTCTTCTACTATGGAGGCCCTCTCTAGGCCGAGCTTGCGTCTTCTTTGCTGTACAGGTCGGGACCCTGGGTAGACCGAGAGCCTGTGAGACATGAGCTCGGGATCAATCCCGGGCATGTCGGAAGCCTTCCAGGCGAAGAGGTCGGAATTAGCTCTTAGGAATTCACCCAACCTTTGTTTCAGGGTTTCCCCTAGGTTGGTTCCTATGTAAGTGTTTTTTCCTTCCTCCTCACCGACTTGTATCTCCTCGGTTTTTCCACCCGGCTGGGGTCGTAGCTCTTCTCTGGTCCTTGTGCCGCCCAGCTCTATGGTGTGGACTTCTTTGCCCTTTCCTCTCAGATTTAGGCTTTCGTTATAGCACTTCCTTGCCAATTTTTGATCTCCTCTCACCGTTGCTATTCCTCCTGGAGTCGGGAATTTCATGCAGAGGTGAGGAGTTGATACCACTGCTCCGAGTCGATTAAGGGTAGTCCTGCCAATTAAGGCATTGTAGGCTGACCCTTCATCGATGACTATGAAATCTATGCTCAAAGTCCTCGATTTTTCCCCTTTTCCGAAAGTTGTGTGAAGGGGCAAAAATCCCAGTGGTTTTATTGGCGTATCCCCTAACCCATATAGGGTGTCGGGGTAAGCTCTCAACTCTTTTTCATCTAACCCTAGTTTGTCGAAGGCGGGCTTGAAAAGGATGTCCGCCGAGCTTCCCTGGTCTACTAGGGTTCTGTGGAGATGGGCGTTAGCTAGGATCATGGTTATTACCACGGGATCATCATGCCCGGGGATTATCCCTTGCCCATCTTCTTTTGTGAATGAGATAGTGGGGAGGTTGGGCGTCTCATCCCCGACCTGATAGACTCTTTTGAGATGTCTTTTGCGAGAGGATTTGGTGATTCCACCTCCCGCAAATCCTCCTGAGATCATGTGGATGTGTCTCTCAGGGGTCTGTGGTGGAGGATCTTTCCTGTCCATATCATCTCGCTTCCTCTTTCCATGGGTGTCCGACCTCTCCATGAGATATCTGTCAAGCCGACCTTCTCTAGCCAGCTTTTCTATCACATTTTTGAGGTCGTAACAGTCGTTGGTGGAGTGACCATATATTTTATGGTACTCGCAATACTCGCTGCGACTTCCCCCTTTTTTATTTTTAATAGGTCTTGGGGGTGGCAGCCTTTCAGTGTTGCAAATTTCTCTGTATACGTCCACTATAGAAGTCCTTAGAGGAGTATAAGAGTGATACTTTCTGGGCCTTTCGAGACCGGGTTCTTCCTTCTTCCTGACTTCCCTTTCCCTCTCCCTAGAGGAGGAAGTAGGTCCAGGTCGCGAACTCAGGTCTCTTAGTTTGGCATTCTCTTCCATGTTGATGTACTTCTCGGCCCTTTCTTGTACATCACTTAGAGAAACGGGGTGTCTTTTAGATATGGACTGTGAGAAGGGACCTTCTCTAAGTCCATTGACTAACCCCATTATTACTGCCTCTGTGGGCAGGTCTTGGATCTCTAAACATGCCTTATTGAACCTTTCCATGTAGGCTCGTAAAGACTCTCCGACCTCCTGCTTTATTCCCAGGAGGCTGGGTGCATGTTTTACCTTATCTTTTTGGATTGAGAACCTCATCAAGAATTTCCTTGAGAGGTCTTCAAAACTAGTGATGGATCTTAGGGGAAGGCTATCGAACCACTTCATCGCTGCTTTCGATAAAGTGGTCGGGAAAGCCTTGCATCTCGTAGCGTCGGAGGCATCAGCTAGATACATCCGACTTTTGAAGTTGCTAAGGTGATGCTTTGGATCAGTAGTTCCATCATAGAGGTCCATATCAGGGCTTTTGAAGTTCCTTGGAACTTTTGCCCTCATTATGTCCTCGCTGAAGGGATCTTCTCCGCCCGGGAGTTGATCTTCGCCTTCGTCGCGGGAGTTCTTGAGGGAGGATTCTAGCTGTAAGAGTTTTCTTTCTAACTCTTTTCGCCGCTCCATCTCCTCTTTAAGGTACCTTTCGGTTTCCTTTTGTTTCTCCCGCTCTTGCTCCAATTGCTCCAGGCGGCTATGAACCAATCCTATTAGTTCAGCTACATGGGATGGTCCCTCCTTTTCTGACTCACGCCCATCTGAGGAATTTACCTTCGGATTCTTTACTCCGGAGGTACCCTCTCTGTGCTGGTCATTGTCTTCATCACCATTTCCCATGCCTAGATTCTCTTGTTCAGAATCTGTTTCGACATGTCCTTCTTCATGGGATCTATCTGCCATCGTGGGATGATCTCGCGGGTCCCCGGCAACGGCGCCAATGTTACGGTAGGTAACCGGAGATTAAGACGACGGATGGCGTTTGGCGGCCCAAGTGTGTGATGGAGGAGAACTCCGGGTAGGTCCGCAACTCGGGAGGCTCCGTCCGACTTGTGCTCGCGTGAGAATGGGGGGTGGTACCTGCAAAGACACTCCGATGCCTAAGTTAGCAAGAGTGTAAGCAGGTCTTAGAGAGTATTGGACTTAGAGATACCTGAGGAGTGTCAGGGTATTTATAGTGGTGATCCAATAACCACCGTTGGTGTAGTGCCGTACCTTTAGGGTGGTAACCGTCCCCATTATCTTGGGGAGGTTAAGATATGGCTTTATGAGGCGGTTAGAGAGATTTTAGGGGCGGTTACTCATTTGAATGAGTATTTATCTGCCAGCTAATCTCACATCCGACCTCTTCATACCAAGTCGTGGTTGACACCGACTTCTTATGTGAAAGTCGGTATTTTGTAAGGCTTATCCTATTGGATTAGGCCTTTCGGTTGGACCTGGGCCCTTATCATTGGGCCAGGGTATGAACATATTCGATATTCAATTTTGTTTGTTATTCATATTAGTAAATTATCCATATTTAAAAATTCAACATTAAATGTTATATATAATAATAATAATAATAAATAAATAAATAAATAAGAGATTAGTCAAGATAGAAAATGGATTTTTTTAACCAATAGAATTTTAGTATTTGGTAAAGTGAAGTCTTTTTTTATGAACTATCTGTGGTAAATGATATTTTAGAAAAAAAAAATGTACCAAATCCTTCGTATCTCTGTAGTATATTTTATAGATTACTTAATAATTATTCAATTTTTTTTACCAAAGATAAGAGATTCGAACCTGCAACCTCTTAATAATCATTCAATTATTCAATTAAAAAAATCAAATTTAATCTCTAATAATAATAATAAATTTGGATAGATACATAAATAGATAGTTATGATGTACAGATATGGATACGGGTATACGATACAAGACATAACTTGAAGACGAGGATAACCGCTTTCTGACATTTAAGGGAAATTAATCTCCTTTCCGACGTTACTAAGTAAAGATCATTTATAATTAAATAATATAAAAATATTCGATATTCAATTTTGTTTGTTATTCATATTAGTAAATTATCCATATTTAAAAATTCAACATTAAATGTTATATATAATAATAATAATAATAAATAAATAAATAAATAAATAAGAGATTAGTCAAGATAGAAAATGGATTTTTTTAACCAATAGAATTTTAGTATTTGGTAAAGTGAAGTCTTTTTTTATGAACTATCTGTGGTAAATGATATTTTAGAAAAAAAAATGTACCAAATCCTTTGTATCTCTGTAGTATATTTTATAGATTACTTAATAATTATTCAATTTTTTTTACCAAAGATAAGAGATTCGAACCTGCAACCTCTTAATAATCATTCAATTATTCAATTAAAAAAATCAAATTTAATCTCTAATAATAATAATAATAATAATAAATTTGGATAGATACATAGATAGATAGTTATGATGTACAGATATGGATACGGGTATACGATACAAGACATAACTTGAAGACGAGGATAACCGCTTTCTGACATTTAAGGGAAATTAATCTCCTTTCCGACGTTACTAAGTAAAGATCATTTATAATCATAATTTGGCGGAATTAATACATCGGTTACAAGAAGATTAGCCGAGTTATAACCTTTAAGTGATGTATAACGATCATATCACAGCCCCCAAGTTTAACCTGATTTTAAATGAGGCAGGTTGAGCTTTTGAATCCGAATTATAGCTCGGTGTAGAAAGCTCCCAGATCAACGTGTCTCTTTGCTATCAAAGGAAGTTGATTTTTTTTTTATAAAAAACTGAAAAGACATGATAATTGCAAATTAATGTTAACTGTAATCAGAATGGGTGCAATTTCCTAAGCAAGATTGTAACTGTTGAAATGGGTTTTTAATGAAAGGGTAGGATTTATTGTGAAACTGAAGGGTTTATTAAATGAATGGCTTAAAATTTATTTCAAGTTACACTTACCGAAGCAAAGTGTTGTTGCTTTAACTGTTGCTGGTTCGAGAAACACGAAAATAATGAGTAAAAGAGGTTAATAAAAACACTCCCTAACTCTTTAGCTGATTTCTTATTTTTAAAAAAGGAAAATGATTGAGAAGAAAGTGAAGGTCTTACCTAAGATTGATGATGATGAGTCTTATTAAAAAACAATTTTATTAAAAATAACTAAAAAGATAAGCTATTTTATAGTTTCAATGTATTTAATGCATTAAAAATTTAAAAAATTTTATTATACTTTTAAAACGTGTTTTTAAGATACAAAATAGTTAAATTTATTAAATAAAATAATTTTTTGGCAAAAAATTTAAAAACAAATTTTATTTTTATATGGGACCAAACACAATTTTACAATGAGAGCACATATATACATAAATATATATTTTCTTATACATTTTTAAAATATTAGTGGAAGCACTTATCCCACAAACTCAAAGGTGGATCGGTCCCTATGGTAGTGTTTGTTTTTGGAGATACGACACAGAGACATGGATAATATATGTTTAAAAAATGTTTGGAAGTAGAGATATGGACACTGAACACATTGTCTTCGAGACAATTTTTTATACTTTTGTGTCCACTCTTTTAAGAAGAACAGTGATGGACACGGAATTTGGAAAGATGGACACGGACTTTTTTATAAATTTTATTTTTCTTTTTGTCCATAGATATTTTTTATTATTCCACTATTACCCCTTCTTATTTTTCTTATTGCGTTGTGTTGAGAGAGATACTTTTTTCTTCCTAGTCTTTCTTTATCTCTGCGTTCTCCTTCTTTCTCTTTTTTCCAGGTATTCTCTCCTTTTTGTAGAATTTTTTATTGGGCTGGATAATTCTTTCTTTCTTATCGTTCTTACTTCAATACAATTTTAACCTTGTATTATATTATTTGATTTGTAATAAAAATAATAATAAAAATAATTAATCTTAAAACTTTTGAAAATATTATCAAAGGTAAAATTGATCTTTTAAAATGCTAAAAAAAATTTATAAGTTGTAATTGATTTTATATAATTTAAAGAAAAATCAGTTTTTAAATAAAAAATTTGTTTTCTAAATAAAAAAATATTTTTATGTGCAAAAACTATTTTTTTCATGTAAAAATAAATTCTTTTTTAAAATTGATTTTTTATTTAAAATTAGTTTGGCTTATTAACCTAAACAAAATTTAAATAAACTCAGATTTATTTTTTTGTTAATCTTAACCATATGTATTGCTACATATTAATAATAAATTTAAAAATAAAATAATTATATTTATAAATTTTATTTTAATATAAATATTATCATATATGTTTTATTAAAATTTTTTGCCTCTTCCAACATTTTTTCAAGTTCTGTCTATACTCCTACATACTCTTATTTTCTATTAAATTAGTTTGTATTTAATGTAGAAAATTTGGAATTACATGGCTATTTTAGTCCTTTTATATAATATTTTAGTGTTTTCTATGTGTATCCAAACATAATACTGGACATCATATTAGTGTCTTGTATATCGTATCCAAACATAATACACAAAGAATAATTGTGTCTCCGTCCTATTATCTCTGTCTCAGTGTCATGTCATATCTTGTCTCTAAAAATAGTCTTAATGTCATGTCATATCCTGTTTCAAAAAACAAACACGGCCCATATGTAGTATTTGGCCAAACTTCTCCAAATTTCAAAAAAGAAAATACAAAAATTATCCACCATTGTAATAATAAAACTTTTTTTTTCATTTTATATCAGTAAAAAAATCCCCCACCATTATAAGTTGTAACATTAATGTTCATTTTTCTTGCATAAAAAGGACATGGTGCTTCTTAAACTCCTCTCAACTACGCATCTCTTATCAATTGTAATATTGTATCAACATAAATAATTATCCGTCAAACCACAATTCTTATTAGGTTAGTGAATTTAACATCTAACATCAAGGGTGTTTTTAGCTAAGGAATAAAAGATAACGAGTACTAAGAATAAACTTTTTAGGGTAGTTTGCATCATGGGCTATACATTTTTAATCACTATCCAAATGCACTAAGAGTAGACACCAATGTTCAAAAATCATTGGCCAAATTGAAATGCATGCTTCTAGCCACATGAATTAGTATTTTGAATGTATAAACCAAGGAACACGCACATTATACCAATTGAAGTTGATCGGATTTTGCTGAAATAAAATCATGACTAAACTTCCCAATCTTTTACAACCCCTATTTACATAATATACTCCCTCCAATTGGTTTCACACTGGAAACTTTCTTTTATTTTTTTTTTTGTTTTTCCCGACAAACCAAGAACTAATTTGCCATGAATCAAGCTTCATTTAAAGGTCTGCCACTAACCAATAGATTGCTGCATACATAAAGCGAGATTCGAACCCCGACACTTAAGCAGACTAGTGTGACACTAGAAACACTATTCTCAATAAGAAGTCACTACTTGTTAATGATCTGGCCAAAATAATATTGCATTGAGCAGATGAGTATTCGATATGCAATATTGACTCGAGCAGATAATTGTAGAAAAAGCAAAGCATCAACAGACGACAGCAACAAATGTAAACTTGGTTCTCATTTTGGATAAAATATAGTAATAAAATGAGAAACAAGAAATTGATATCGAAGCTAATATTTCGAATTCTTGTACTCATATAGAAGCAACAATCTTTCAAAGAGCAAGATACATAAGCAAATGTAGACCCTAAGCAAATCATAATTATGATAAGGCAAAGTGCTTGTACAACGTAGAATATACATAATTTGGCACATTCCTAACACATCTCATCAAAAGTGTCCAATGATGCATTGAAAATACAAGATATAGCCTTAACAACACAAAGCGTAGTCAGAGAAGATCAATCATGAAGAAATAACTATAAATAAAAATGTAACTAACTAAATCAACAAATTTGAACTCCATATGCCACGTCAAGTTCTTTGTCATCATCTACGAGATGTTCATAGCCTCGGCATGGTAGGTTTCCAGCTCCTTGTCAAGTTCCTCAGCTGACTTCTCCTTTTTCCCACGCCCTTGGCGTCCAACCCTGCCACGTCCACGGCTGCGAACACGGCCTCGGCCACTTGAAGTTCCACCCTTTGGCCTTGCCCCACTACGTTGTACCCGACTACACGTTAATCAAATGGCAAGTCTTAGAATGTAAGTTAACACAACTAAATCCCTTCTCAAATATTGTGCTGCCTTTATTCCATCTATCCAATCAATGAGAAAATAATATAACAAGGACCATTTTTAAGGAGATACCTGCAAATTTAACAATTCTAATATGTCGTAGTTCCAATTGAATAGTTGCTTTTATTCCTTCAATAAATAATCCTAGCGGACAACACATAAAATGTAGGAAACCAGAGAAGACAAGGAAGCAATATCACGCAGGGCTTCTTAGTCCACCAAAGTCCCTCATATGAAGGCTCATAGAGCATTAGAGACCAGAGTGTCCTAATTTAACAAAACAAGATGCTTGACCACACTTCATGGACACAAGGTCTACATTAATATTAACATGAAATGTAAAATCCGATAGTATAAGCCTGCATGCGCATGTGCACACACATATAACAAGACGCATCTTAGGAAAAAGCAATTTCCATATCTATGGCATGCTAAAGCTAAATGATAATAATGTAAGCTTACGTGGCAGCGCGACTGAGCCCAGCACCACCTCCAGTTTGACCTCCACGAGACCTGCAATTCCTAACATCAGCATACCATCCAAGATAATAGATGTCTTGTTCAATACATACACCAAAAGATGCATTATTTTAAAGCAACTTTGCAGAATTGTAATTACAAATAAAATCCATAAAATTTTCCCATATGTTTCCAGAATACCCGTGGAGGGGACCAGAAAAGAAAAGAAAAAGGAGTAACTAGACGACATATGCATCTAGAAACATATTCAGAGTCCATAGAAATCACATACATCATCACAACTGTCCTTTTCTTCCTTCGCCCATTTACCCCCGATACATTTACCCGAGCAGTTATAGGCAATTCTGCGTTGGCACCAACAATCTCAATCTTCATGGGCTTTCCATCCAGAAGCACATTATTGTATCGTTTAAGAGCAGCAAATGCATCACTTCTTCTTGTATAGACAACTTCAGCAGAACCCTGCAACCCAGTTCAAGTCATCATAGAAACAAAAGATAGTGATGTCAAATTTGTTTTCAAAAGTAAAATGAACAAACCAATACTGCCAAACAGCAGATCTTTGAAGCAAACATTTTTTCACATAAGTTAGCGCAATTCCATAGGAATGTCAGACGTATATTCAGGCAACAATAAACCAATTGAAAATCACCCCTCTTACTCAACATGACTGTAAACAGGTTCCTCTATTAGACCATAAGAATGTATCATTTACATTTGAAAGAAAAGCAATTAAAGTAATCAAACCAAAATAGCTCATCATGTACAACATGTCCATACCCCACAGGTAAGATTCATCCCCATAGTTTCTAATAACTAAAGCTGTTAGAAAACAATTATAATGAAACAAAATAAAATAAAACTACTATTTCTGTAGTCCGTAATCATCGTGTATTTCATTCTCCTCTATTAGGTGGATGAATAAGTCCTATTACTATTAGGTGAGAGTAAAGAACAGGTCCAGACATTAAACTATTGGAAGGAAGACAGAGTTTCAGATCTCAAAACTTTCAAGTGTCATGGGGCAACATTAGAAAGTAGGGTAAACTGAGCAATGGTCAAGTAGGTTCGTTACAATACAAATCCAAAGGCCACTTCATTTACCCTTCCCTTCCCCTTCATCGTAAAAGCATCTAAAAACATAATGGGTGAATTCATGCCACTTTTCCATTGGAATCATTTAGTAAAAGAATCCTATTAGAATCCAAATGAAAATTACGAATTCAAATTTGTCCTGACTTTCAATATCAACCAGAAGTGCAATTCTGAAAATCCTAGGGCAAAAGATTCACCCATTTATTTTACTCCCTAAAGTGGTGGCTTCTTTAAGAGATGGTCAGTAAGAAGTTTTGATACTCAATACTTGTATGTAAGAAAGAAAAGAAAGAAACAAAATTATAATCAGAGTGGCCCTAACATCCATGTTTGAGAAACCCTATCAAAGTAGTTGAAGTATTTTGTTGATTATGATAGTAAAGAATAATATACATTACACTGCCATAGAATAATATACATTACACTGCCATAGTTTATTAATTATTATCTGATTGCTAGTGGGAAAGTTCCACCTGTCAAGGCAGAGAGACAATCTAACGATATGTTCCTTGGTGAATGCCAGTGAAATCAAATTAATATTAATATTGGATACAGAATACAATATCTACATCTACAGAAACATTTGTTACATTGTAACACAACTCTCAACAAGGAAAAAGTGGTAGAGTTTCGACATTCCATCAAAGTCCTAAAAGCCTAAAATAAAGCTAATCAACAATATCAAGCTCAAGTTGAAGTGCAGTATGATACTTACACTTGGATGTCCAGTTTTATCATAATGAACAACACAGCGCTTCAAGTCTCCAATCTCAGAAAAAAGCTCCTGCATGGTAAATTAAGATTGAAGAGAACTTCAAGAAATATTAGCAGGAAATAGAGACTACTAAAAAGGAAGCCATGACAAAAGTTGTACCCTTATGTCTTCATTGGTTACTCCATGGTCCAAATTTGAAATGTACAACTTTGTACCAACTTCAACTCCTTGTATCCCTGCAGCTCTTAAGCTATCCTCAAACAAATCTTGCTGCCAAGGAAAAGGCCCGGTCCTCCGGATGGACTGGAAAACAAAATCAGATGAGATTCTTGAATCTTGAGTAGCCAAAAAACACAACTTCTTAGGTAACCACCATTGTTCAAGAGCAGTCGTGAGAGCAGAAACATCAACATTAAAAGACAAAAGTATAAAGCACGTGGCAAAGTAAATGTAGCCAAAATAATATACACAGAAAGACACACTACATTCAAACACCAATCTTTTAAGTAAATGATGAAAACCAGGAGTAAGAATTCAACCAATTTCAAATAAACTTGTGATATGAATGCTACAATTGAAGCTCGAGTTCTGATGTAAGCGGAGGAAGCTTCATTGCAAAATACCATGAAAGAGGGAAGTAAAGAGAAATCTTGCACTGTAGAACCAAACTTAGCCAGAGGATCCAATAAAACATCTGTCCACACACCCAGCCCTCGAGCATTTTAAATCATCTGATCTTAAATCAAATGGATTAGCATGGTTTAGCACTTAGCCCAACTTTAGAGCTACAAAATTTTGCAGCTAGCCATAAGAGCTCCATTTTAAAATTCATGCATGAAGCTCCTTCATATAGTATGCTAGGCAGCACCAAAAACTCCTGAATACATCAGAGATCTGTAGTCATGCCCCCAAACACAAAAGCAAAACTCTTTAGGTTCACATTATTTGCAATGTTAAAGAAACTATGACAATTGCATCGAAGATGCAGAATGATCAAGCTTTAGCTTCTCTTTGGAACAAATACTAATGTATCTTTCCTCTTGCATTTTTTTGAGTTTCTATAATTTTCCTCTCTGGAATAGGATACTAGGGTATCCAAGTATTCCAGAATCTCAAGCACATGTATAAGGATCCACTGTTTTTGAGCTTGCCTTGGCAATGGCATAGGATGACGGCCGGGTATTAAGACCTCTACGAGCAGCACCAGTTATTCTTCCACCAACACCAGGATTCCTGCCTGTCCCACGGCCAGTGTGAGCTCGGGCTCTGCCACGTCCTCTACCTCTTTCTCTGTTACTCCTGCTGCTCTTTATCCTATCATCAAGTGACATATCCAAGGAAGAAGCCATTGCAATTTCAATCTAACAAAAGAATCAAATTCCTCCGAAACTCAGAATAATTCAGCCCTGCAACAAATAAGAAATAAATTAGTTCAATTAGACTAATGTGAATAACATACTCCGAGCTGCTTTTAAATATATATTTAAAAGTTTCTAGTTTTCTTTTTCGTACTTTTCTATATCACCTGAAAAGGGGAAAAAACCCTTCAAATTTATTGTTAACTAAGTTCGCAAACTCTCATAGGTAGCTCAAAACTCCCAACACGTTAAATTGAAAAGCCTAATCAAATCCCAAACCATATCGCAATACCCAAAAATCAAAACGCTCGGGAATTCATATCTTGTGTTGCGGAATAGAGGACATAGTTCAAAAAACAAAAATGAAAATTAGAATTACCTAGAGAAATAGCCGAAGCGAGGGGTGCATACGCAGAAGGGAAAAAACCCTAGAATCCGAACGGAAAAATGGGATGGCAGGAAAGAAAGAGAGGGCTTGAGTTGAGTGCGAGTATTTGGGGGCAGAAGCTTCAACAGCAAGAAGAATAAGAAGGCGCAAAGATTATTGGAGTTTTGATGATCGAAGAAGAGAAAACAGATTCATCCTTCGATTTGTGCGGAGTGTGGTTTCGCTTGTTACTTCGCAGAATAATATAATATATCTATAACAATATATAAAGCCAATACAGAGAGTTGACCATGACTTTGGTGTCCAAATTTTTTGGACTATATTAACCCTATAATAAATTATTTAATAAAGCAAATTATAAGGACAAAATAGACATAAAATTTGTTTTAAAAAATCTAATAACTTTCCACTAAAATAAAAACAGTTTTGTTACTTCTATTAACTTCCCACTAAAATGAAAACAGTTTTGTTACTTCTTTAAATATAACAACGCATCTTCCATTGCCTCCATCCACTGCAGTTTGGATTTTACTTTTCTATATTTTTCTTGCTGTTCTGTTCTTCTCCTTTCTTCAACACTCTCGCCATTCATCCATTGCAGTTGCAAATTTCATTGAGTTACTACTTTTATGCATAACATTCACTTATATCTCTTCTCTTTAGTTTACTTATCTAATCTATATTTTCAGTCATTTCTCTGCTTTTTTAATTTATTCCCAACTTTTGACGTATGAAAATAGTATTGTATCTCCTTTTATTTTTATCAATTTAATGTAAAAAAAATAATTTTTTTTGTCTTATCAATTTGATGCAGAAAGAAAACAGTTTCTTTTTATTTGATATCTGTTTTTATTTTTTTATATGTCTTTGACTATTATGATTGAATGAAAAGTTTCATAAATATTTTGTTAATTATTATTAAATGCTTTGTAATAATTTTTTTTAATTTTCTAAAATATTGATTATGTAGAGTATTATGTTCGAAATTTGAATACATAAATATTTACTTTAAAACTAATATTAATTATTAGTTTGACAGATAACACAATAAATGTAGCAATATAAAAACTTTGTTAATTGATTTTTCAAATAATTTGGCGACCTAAAATAAGAATTTTGTTAATTGATTTTATTAATTTCTTTTTTATTTTTAATCTATTTTACATTAGATAATATTATTTTTTATTAATTATTAGATTGACATATAACATTTAAATGTGGCAAGATAAGAACTATGGTATACATTTTTTATTGTTTCAACCTTTATGATTATTTTCTTCTCTTTATTTTTCTATTTCATGAGCCATGTAAGTTTTAATTTATTATTTTTTCTATATATATATATATTATACGTCTAACAACAATATATAGAGCCAATACAGAGAGTTGACTATGATTTTGGTGTCCAATTTTTTGGACTATATTAATCCTACAATAAACTATTTTAGAAACTAAATTATAATGACAAAATAGACATAAAATTTATTTTGAAACATCCAATAACTTCCCACTAAAATGACAGTTTTAAAAAATGTAAGACAGTCTGTAAATTGCTAATAAATAAAAAGAAAATGGACTGGTATGAATATCAATATCTTCACATTCTTCATCATCTTCATGCTTTGTTTAATTCTATGTTAGTTTTAGTTTATATCGTTTGTTCTATCAATATCTTCATGCTTTGTTTAATTCTATGTTAGTTTTAGTTTATATCGTTTGTTCTGTCATTGTCTTCATTCTTTATCATGTTCATATTTTGTTTAATCTTATATTAATTTTAATTTATATCCTTTTGTTTTGAGTACGTTATCCTTTCAGTAGTTTAGTTTTTACTTTTCTGTATTTTTCTTGCTATTCTATTATTCTCCTTTCTTCAACACTCTCGCCTTCGTCTTCTTTCATTGCCTTCATCAACTGCAGTTGTTAATTTCATTTAGTCTTACAGCGGTTACTATTTTCACATATAACATCCACTTATATCTTTTCTTCTCTTTAGTTTACTTATCTAATCTATATTTTTAATCATTCATCTGCCTTTTTAATTTATTCTCAACTTTTGACATATGAAAATACCACTATGTCTTTTTTTTATCAATTTAATGTAGAAAGAAATATTTTTTTTGTCTTATCAATTTGATGCAGAAAGAAAACAGTTTCTTTTTATTTGATATATGTGTTTTATGTTTTTTATATGTCCTTATCTATCAGTAATTGAATGAAAGAGTTCTACAAATATTTTGTTAACTTATTTTTTTAAATTACTTTGTAATAATATTTTTTTAATCTTTTTAAATATTGATTATGTAGAGTATTATGTTCAAAATTTGAATATTTATTTTGAAAATAAATTAAATTATTAATTTTGTCTACCACAATCTTATTTATTTTACATATTGGCTAAGTTATTTGATTGGCATATATATATAGGACGCAAGAAAATTCGCACCCATCAAACATTCGTTAAAAACATTAATATGTTAATTTCCTAAACTATCTAAGCTATTAATTATGTAGAGTACTGGATTTGATATTTAATTATATAGAGTACTATGGTTGACATTTATTAATTTCCTAAATTGTATTGCAAAAAAATTAGTTAATTTTATATTATTTATTTGTCACATAATTAACATATAAAAGATAAAAAAAAACCTACACCTATCAGTAGAATGAAAATTTCTCACACATATTTTGTTAACTTCTTTTTTTTATTTGTATTCTATTTTACATTGGATAATATTATTTTTATTAATTATTAGTTCGACATATAACACAACAAATGTAGCAATATAAAAACTTTGTTAATTAATTTTTTAGAATTTTGTTAATTGATTTTGTTAATCTCTTTTTAAATGCTTTATGTCTTACTTCTTTTAACAAAACTTCAAGTCTTCAACAACTCATAAAAGTTAACAGAATAGATAGTTATAAATCAAAGTGATAGACAAGATTGAAAGTTACGATAATAATACTTGGTGATAATTAATTACGGTCGGGTGAAGAGAAGGTGGAAGGAGAAGAAAAAAAATGAGAAAGGAGAACAAGGTAATATAATAATGGCGATGAAACCATGACAAGTATGTGTATAAAGAATAATAATAAGAAAAAAAAAGTGTTTGATATAGTAAAGGGATATAATAAAAATATAAAGTAATAATTTTGAAAAATAACAAAATTAAAGATAATTTAAAAAAATTAAATATAAAATTAAAAAGAAAATTAAAATATTTTTTATCAATTAGAAATATGCATGAAGATAAATAGTGTTTTAAATATAAATTTTTATCTCGACTTCAAATTAAATACTATTAAAAATA
This sequence comes from Arachis stenosperma, assembly GCF_014773155.1. Lineage (NCBI taxonomy): Eukaryota > Viridiplantae > Streptophyta > Magnoliopsida > Fabales > Fabaceae > Arachis > Arachis stenosperma. The sequence continues at coordinate 17,644,374 of NC_080383.1, read as the reverse complement.
AATAACTAAACTTAATAACGTTTATAAATAGTTAATTTTTTGTAAATAATGCTTTTAAATTTTTATTTTGATTTTGTTACCTATAATAACAACATACTAAATTTGTTTAATATCTTATTTAATTTAAATTTATAAATTTTATACGTTCTAAAAGTTAATTTGATAATTTGGATAAAAATTTTAAATGCTTTATTTCTTACTTCTTTTAGCGAAATTTCAACAACTCATAAAAGTTAATATAATAGATGGTTATAAATCGAAGTGATAGACAAGATTAAAAGTTGCGATAATAATACTTGGTAATAATTAATTACGGTCGGGTGAAGAGAAGGTGGAAGGAGAAGGAAAAAATGAGAAAGGAAAACAAGGAAATATAATAATGGTGATGAGACAATGACAAGTATGTGTTTAGAGAAAGATAGTAAGAGAAAGAATAGTGTTTAATATAGTAAGGGGATATAATAAAAATATAAATTAAAAATTTTAAAAAAATAATGAGATTAAAAAAATCTAAAAATTAAATATAAAATTTAAAAAAAAATATTTTTTAACAATTGGAATTATGCACGAAGATAAAGAGTCTTTTGAATATAAATTTTTATCTCGGTCTCAAATTAAATACTATTAAAAATAAATAATTAAACTTAATAACGTTTATAAATATTAAATTTGTAAATAATATTTTTAAATTTATATTTTGATTTTGTTACACATAATTTTTAATTGAATAATATTGAAGCGGTTATATAATTATTTTTATGGTCAATAAATCTGACAGTTTTTCAAAACTCGAAAAGTTATTGATAAGAAGATGTATAATGAATTATGAATGATTTTTTCTAAATACAAAATTTTTATACTCTCCTATTTTTTTAATTAATTATTCTTACAGTTTGATATTTAAAACGAAAAAAAATAAGCATTCATATTTCTTCTATCTTTCACTATTTATAAAAAAATGAAGGCCTCTTCATATTTAGATTCATATTTTGACCTATCACTTAAAATATATGAAGACAAATATGAATATTCATGACATTTAAGTAAAAATTATTTTTTGTAAATAACTAACATATATTTTGGTTTATGTATACTCTTTTTAAATTAGGATAATGTTATTATCATTTTTTAAATTATATTTTTTCTGATAATATATATACCTCTCTATTACGAGCTTTTATATTTTAATATTTAAAGATTTTTTATAGTAATTTTAATTTTAATAAAATATGATATAAATAAGATCACATATATATTAAAATAAAAAAATACTTATCTAATAAATTTAAAGAGAAAATAATATATTAACAAAAAAATAAAATTAATTTCTTAAAAATAATAGAAAAGCGGCTGAACAGGCCATACCTGTTGAGCCGCTAGTATGAGTAAAGGCGGTGTTCTTCCTCCAATAATTTTGAATAGTTATCATGGTTTTTATGTCATTATACTTTCTCAGGTTTGCCCCCTCGGAGCTTTTGGTAATTTCAGTTATGAAGGTAAAGATAACAATCAAATAAGCTATTTTAGTTCCCAAAATATATAATTCTTTTATTACAAAATAGCCTTTAAAAAAATATAGGAAAAGCCGTAAACAACTTTTAAGTTGTTAATATTAATTAATTTTTCCTTTCAATTGTGAAATTATTATTATTTTTATCTTTTGAAAATTTTAAATTTAAGTGTTAGAATTTAGAATTTAAAATTTAAATTTAAAATTTAAAAACTAATCCATATTAGTTGAAAAAATTAACCCTTTATTTGAGCTAAAAAAAAACATTTTGTCCCTTAAAGTATCTTAGTTTGATAAGATACGTATTCACAGAAAATTTTTTTAGAAATTAGACTTCGATAGTTTTTTATAAGCTATATGTTTAAAAAAATAAAAAGTTTTATTCTTTAAATTTGTCTTGATCATTCATATATTGCCTCGTTTCCTGTTCCATTACCCATAGGTATCTTAAGTTTTGCCTCAAACCTAATTGATTCATAGTTTTTCTCTTTGAAAAAATTATAACATAAAGATAAACAAATTAAACTGAAAACATGATTAAGTGTTTCAAAAACATAATAAAGTACAAAAATAATCTCAAATTGTTTACAACAACATATATACGAGTCAGATCGGCCAATACTCATCATAGTCACTCCTATCCAATCAACTATTGAAAAAACTTGTCATATTCGAAGTAGGGTTAGCTGAGTCTACTTAGGTCGGTCTTAATTGCCATCCCTTTTCTCTAGAGACACTAAGCTTTAGTTTTAGTCTCCTACTATAGTTTTTAGCAACGTGGAATTAGGGGTGTGCATGGCCCGGCCCGGCCCGGTCCCGAACAGTTTAGGGACTAATTTGGTGTGATTTCATCGGGTCTAGGGCCGGGTTAGGGTCTCAAAAATAGATCCGGTCATTATTTCGGGTCGGGTCCGGGCCATAGCTCGGGTCACCCGAAATCGGCCCGGTGGCCCGGTCACCATACACAATAAATATTTTGTATTATTAGTGATGGATGATGACTATTATTATGTGAAATTTAAGTATTGTAAACCTTAATATTTTGTGTTATTAGTCATTATATATAAGACTATAAATTAATGTTTTATATTTAAAATGCATAAGACTTTAGACTAATGCATAATATTGTGTTATTTATATTGATTTAAATATTTGGTGTTATTAGGCAATATTAGTATTGATTATGGTTATGCTTTAATTTTAGAGAAGAGTTGGTTCTTGTTATATTTTTCTAAGTGAATTTTACCATGTCAAATAATGGTTGGAGTCTTAGAAATTTGGATATTTTTACATGCTAACTTACAAGAAGGTATCAAGGTAATATAATGTTAACGGCCCGGTTTTCACCCGGTATAGTTGTGGCCCGAAATGATATAGGTTTCATCGAGTTTAGGGTCGGGTTCGGGTCTCATAAATGGACCCGGTACATATTTCGGACCGGGTCTGGGTCACATCAAACCCGGTTTCACCCGGCCCATGCACACCCCTACGTGGAATTAGTGGTAATTTTAGAAGTTGGTCATCTAGTTTTAAAATTCTGCAGAAATTAGTTTTGGAAGTAAGATGGCTGAATAAAATCTTTGAATTTTGAACTAGAGTATCCATACAATTATGACCTTTAGTTTGTTAAAAAACTTAATCCAAGACCGTTGTTTCAAGATAAAATTTGCATAATTCTAAAGTCATTTTCTATTTTTCAAATAGGAAAAGAAAAAAACTGCATTGGCAAAGCAGTTTTAGTGACAACATTGGTTTAGACTTTAGACTTATTTGATTGAAAACGAAGAAAGATTGTTTGATGACAGTAATTTTTAATCATTTTAAGAATAATAAAAATAAACTAAAACATCTGATCCAAAAATTATTAAGCACCAATTTAAACGTTTACTCTACGGTTGAAAAACAAGAAAGCTTTGAAAAGTCGCAAAAATATCATCATCACCATCATCATCATCATCATCGTCAAATTATTATTATTATTATTATTATTATTATTATTATTATGTTCCTACGTCACTTGTTAACAAATCTCCAAATTGTTACTCCCAAGTCCCAAGGAAAGAAAGGAAGAGAACATATCTAAGTTGTTCTGTGTAGTGTGTACAATTTTGCCAAAAAAAAAAAAAGGAATAATAATAACAAAATAATTCTCTTCCAAAAATACAACGTAGTTTTAGATCGTAAGACACAAATACAACCTGGTTATATATCCTAGGTTCCTAAACTAATTCAGGGACCCAAAGCCCGCATGAAAAGAAATTCGTGATAAATAAATATATTGCAGTAATAAAATTAAAATACAACATAGTTTAGAATCACAAGACACAAAGACAACCTAGTTTTATATCATAACTCATAAGACACAAATAAACATAGTTACCTATATGGCTATATCTATACGGATATAATAAATTTCATAATTGTACGATGTGATATTAGTGCAACCTTACATAAATTAGTGTGATACTAACATCAGATAGAAAAATTCTAAATTAATATTTAAATAAGTCAATAATCATCTCACGCCCGAAAAACAGAGAACATACCATTTTCTACACCAATATCTTCCCCTCATCATCAAAACTTTGGTCCACTGCCCAAAATTCCCTCCATGGTTTTTGCATGCGCTAGCCTCTTATTCGATCTACCGCTGTCCCTGTCCCTGTCCCTTTGCATCTTCATGATTTTCCAGGGAACTTCATCAAAACAATGAGACTGTTCGCGCAACTGCTGCTTCTGTTGAATCTCGAAAGTGTCTCAGGTGACATTGAGATGATACCATATTTGCACAAGACACAGAGCACTGTGAGTTCAAGGTAGGACCTCAACCAGCTATATCTTGAAGGATGGGAAGTGAATTCCAGATTCGAAGAAAGCAAGAAACCAGAAGTCCCTTGGCAATCACCAAAATAAAATGATCCAAGCCATGCATCTGAATCAAATGCAGATAGAAAACCCTGTATTTATATCGAAAGTGTGATTAAGAAAGTAGTTATATTTGTTGCAAAAGAGTCTCGCATATATCATCCTTTAAATTTGTCATAGCAAAAAAATAGCCAAAGACAAGTAATCAAATTTAATTTTCAGAGTGAGCATTATACCTATTGCTTCTCTTCAAGTATGCTTGGGTGTTCCAACCAAAATCCTGATCCAATGATATTGCAATGTTCTACAATGACCCTTCCACAACTTTCCGAAGACTTTCCATTCTGCTGATGAGTGAGAGCATTGTCCATCTTGTCCCAAAAAACTGAGGATCCTTGTCGGAACATGGCTGGTAAATTATTGTAATCAATAGCTAGTTCCTCAATTTTCTTTTGCAACTGAGCACCCTTCAAGTTTTGCTGGGCTTCCCTTTTCTGTTTCCCGGATGCAACAAGCTTCCAGAAACATGAGTTGTACTGATTGTTGATGTGGCAATCCACTTGTCTCCATGAAAGATAGTCTTTTAGAATCTCTGTAGATGGATAACACACTGCTCGTCCATCAAAGGAAGGAGGGTACTTCAACTCACTCTGCGAGAAGAAATCTTTCCATCTCATCACATAAGTGGACGTGAAGAATGACAGAATAGTAGAGACGATTTTACTAGCTCTTCTTTGAAAAAGTTCAGTGGTTTTCTTAAGAATAAAGCTATACTCATCGCTAACCCCATAGGCAAAGACTATATCGTGAGGAAACTCTTCTAACACAGTCATAGCACAAGAATTCATCAAATTAAGGGCTCTCTCATCATTTGGCTTCACAAATTCATGTAGCTCAGAAAATCTGTGGAAGTGGCAACCATCTATTCTAATTACAATCCATGTCAACGGCATCAACTTGCTATCAAACTCAAAGGACTTCACATACTCTGGTTTCACATTGTCAACATCCTCCACAAAACAACCAAGCTCTTTCAAAAGAACAGTTTGATCATTCCAAAATTTTCTACCTGCTATCTTCTTTGAATGCACTGTAATAATCTTTCTCCTTTGTCTTTTAATGGGAACCCCATTATCTGCGTACTTCACAATATCATCAACCACAGCCTTTAAGACACATGACCCTTGTCGGAATATGGGCTCCAGTGTATTGTAGTTGACATTGAACTCATCAAATAGAAGATTGTTTAGGTTACATTTCTCAGCACCCTTGAGTAAATCATGTGCTTCCCTAAAATCCATGCCACGTTTGACAAGACGCCAAAAGCATTGATCGTATTGATTACTTGCATGACAGATATTTTGCCTCCACAATAGATATGCTTGGAGGACATCTACCGAAGCACAACTCGTAACATGCCCACGGAAGGAAGGAGAATACTGCAGTTCCTTTTGTGGGAAGAAGTCACTCCATTTTGTCACAAATACAGATGAGAAAAAAGAAGTGATGATGGATAGCACTTTGCTGGCTCGTCTATCATAAAACTTGGAGGTCTTCTTGAAAACAAAAGTGTACTCATCACTGAACCCATAAGCAAGTACAATATCTGCATACTCTTCAAGGAGGGAAACAGCACAAGAGTTCATCAAGTTCAAGGCATTTTCATCATAAGGCTTGTGAAGCTGGTGGAGTTGAGAAAACTTGGTGAAGTTACGGCCATTGATTCGAACAAGAATGAAGTTGGGAAACATAACCTCATCCTCCAGTTCAAAATTCTTGACATACTCATACTTGCTGTTTGCCATTATGTTGTTTCAAAAATATTAATCAGATCATGCTACGAAGAATGTTTTTCCTGTACAAACTACACTAGAGGCATTTTGAGTTAGTTATTTTCTATATGAAATTGTACTCTTCATTTATAAAAAATCATATTTTAATACTATAAAATCGTACTCTTCATTATAAAAGCATTACATCTTAATACTATATCAAAATTATTAAAAATACAAATTAATCACAAATTCAAGAACAAATTGAACATTTCCTCAATTATTTACATTTCGCAGGTTAAATGTATTGTGTAAAAGTGAAATAAAAATAAATGAATGGGTGATAATATTAACAGAAAAGTGATTATCAAAATCACTAGAAGCCTAGACAATTTTTTCCCCCAAAAGAAAATGATTGTTATATCCAAAGTTCTGAAAATCGAACTGTCATCGAACCATTCTAACTACTTGTTCACTGATTTAATGGTTCAACCAGAGTAACCAAATTATAATAAAATGATACATAAATTATAAAGTATGAGTTCAAGAATTTAGCAATTCTAATACATAAATCATAAATAAAGAGCAGAACTTCAAGAAGAGAGCTATGTAGAGTCAGCACCTAAGCATAAATATGCAGCATATACATATAGTATTCTTCCATATATTCGTCTTTGAAATAAGACTAAAAATGCACAAGCACAAGCACAAAAATCAAAACCATGTAAATAACATGACACTTATGTCTAAATTGTTAATAACCACAATACCAGCAGCAGTTTCAATATAACACCAAGAACAATACAGCAAGATTATTAACAAAAAAATAACAGTAATACAAATTATTAACAATAAATCAATAACACAGCAAAAAGAACAATTATTAACACCATAATAAGAACACAGCAACAGTAAAAAACACAGCAAAGAGGATTGCAAGAATTGCAACAGCACAGCATTCCGTACCATAACACAGCAAGAACGACTTTCCAATACACAACACAGCAAGAACACAGAAAAGAGGAGAGGACTCACCTACCAGAATCTTCGGCGAGCACGGCAGAGCAGAGGGATACCTACGACGAAGGAGAAGGAGGAGCGACCGACGACTAACTGAACCCGAAAACCAACCACCACCAACGAACGGCGGCTGCCTGCGGCGGCTGGGGTTTAGGGTTTCACCGACAGAGCCTAAACTCTCAGTTCTCAGGGGGGGGACTGGCGCTGTCCTTTCTCCACAACATGCACACAAGCCAACCGCGGTAATTTTGAAATTTTAATGGCTCTCAGGGGCTTTCGTGCCATTTTACTTCCATTGAGGCCTTGAGGGTGTTTTCGGTCATTTAATTTGTTGCGTGTGCATTGGAAGGTAGTGGTGCAGACGCACGCAGCGTAGCACAAGCGCGGTTTCCTACACAAGCAACAGCTTTGAGCGCGAGGAGGTTCACTTCTTAACCCTCGTCTCCCTCTTTCTCTGCAGAGTGAAGAACGAAACGAACAATGCGACGAAGAAGCCAGCGGAAGGGGCAATCCTCAGTCTCAGGTAGCTAACTTTATCCTTCTCTATCTATCTATGCTTTGATGTTCCTTTTCAGTGTTCCTCAGAAATCACATGGAAGATGCAACGTCATCATCCAAATGTCATTTTTAGTTCCATTGCATCTCATGACATTGAAAATGTACTTGTTTTCATCACTTGCTTGTGAAAATGGTTATTCAATTCTATCCACGTCCAAGATTGGTTTGCGCCGATAACTAATTAGTTAGGCCAATAACTAATTTATTATTCCTCCAGAAAACTGCATATCCATTCTTTTTTTCTTCAGGTGTACATTGTTATATCCATCTTGTGCTTCAATATTTCTTATATATATATATATATATATATATATATATATACACTTTCTTTCATGGGTGTCTCCCTGTATTAAACTTTTATTCCCCATGGAATTAGCAGCTTGCAGCATGTAAGAAGCATAACAGTGTCTCAAATAATTAATTTGAATTTCAATTTTTAAATTTCTAGTTTGTTAAGGATTATTTAACTAGTATTCTTCTGCTTTTGGGGTGGATGGATGTATGCAGTTTCTTCCGCACGGATTTTTTGACAGCAATGAAATTCAAATTTTGTCTTCCACGGTTGAAATGAAACTATAAATCCATAACATGGGAGCATTAGTATTTGTTTTCCTTAAATTTAAGTTGTCCTTGAGTCAGGAATCACTTTCTTAGTGAAATTGAAACGAAAACATAACAGGAGGTCAAATTCCCCCCCCCCCCCCCCCCCTCTCTTTTCCCTCTTTTTTTTTCAGTTGAAGCATGTACAAAACCCAGTGCATATTGCTGATCCAAATGATTCTAATGGTCACACATTATTTACGGGCATTTGCTTTTGAAATTGCAGAAAATGAACCAGGATCACAACAAGATTCAGAAGGTCAGAGCAAGTTTCAATCACTTAGTGATAATGATTCTATAATATAATTTCAATTACTGAGCCAAATCATGTTACTCATGATTTGCCAACGTTTACACTGGATTTCAGGAACTTTGTCGGAAATATCAAGGGAGGCAGTGGGGAAACTTTTACAGCGTGCTAATAAAGTTGGTGGCAGGAGGAGAAAGATGATGGTTGGTTTGTTAATTTGTTATCATTACTTATTCATAAGTTTAACTGCAGTTGTTTTGTTGACTTAGTAACATGGAAGTGGAATAACTTCATTGTCAGTGTTTGACGTTTTATAGTGATGTTGGAAAATTCTAGTGTTTCATGTTCTTCGTTTGATCTTCTTATAGCTGGAGTCTGAGACAGAACAAAATGGAACTCACATATTGGAACAAATCCTCCAACCGAAGACTTCAGAGGTTGGACATAATCATAGAAATCCCATAGGAAGTACTTCTGCAGAGGAGAAATGTAATAACGTAAGTATAGACCAAGGATACTTGAACGACAAGGGCGAACTAGATGACTCAGACTGGGAAGAGGGCACCATTCCCGTGGATGATAGCCCTGTGACTATTGAATTTGATGTGACTCCAGATCCAGCTGTGAAGAAACAAGCTCGTCGTGCTTCTGCCAAGGATAAGGTTAATTACTATCTTTTACCAGTAGCATAGTTGGCTTTAATAGTATAACTTCCAGCCACTTGCTAAAAATTTAGTAAATTCTTCAGGACTTGGCTGAACTTGTACACAAGGTTCATTTGCTTTGTTTACTTGCTCGTGGAAGGTTAATAGATAGTGCTTGTGATGATCCTCTTATTCAGGTTAATCCTTGATAACCTTTTAATCTTTTTAATGAATAAAAATTCTTAGTAACATTTTTAAGTATAAAAAAACTGGATATTATAAATAACTTAATTGTGTTTTCATATCTTGCCTCCCTAATATCTATTATTTTATGATAATTAAATTGCTTCTGAAATTGAGCACTTCTTGATAATGGCAGGCTTCTTTGCTTTCTCTACTCCCAGCACACTTGCTCCAGTTGTCAAATGTCACAAAACTCACATCAAGAGCTCTACATCCTTTAATTTCATGGGTATGCTTTGATTCAGCAATTATATGCTTTGTTTTGTTGCATTTAGTGCTTAGTTTGTACCACGCATTCTATCCTTTTTGATTCCTAGTGTGTAATGTTTGCAGTTCCATGATAACTTTCATGTTCGAAACTATACAAATGCAGAAGCATCACTACACTTTGCTTTGTCATCAGCTTTAGAATCACGTGAGGGTAGTCCTGAAGAGGTGGACCTTCTTTTACTAGAGCCTTGTTGTTTCAATATTTACTTCCTGACTAGTGACTATATATATATTTGACTAGATATTTAGTTTATACTTCAATAAGGGTTGCATCGATCATCATAATATTAATATGATTAGGGAGGTGTATAACACATGCTATTCTAAAATAAAGTTTCTTCAGATCAGATTGGTTGTATCATCTGTAGAGTTCATGCAATATAATCCTCTAACAAAATTAACATGAATTTCTTAAAAAATATTTATGTAATTGCAGATTGCAGCTTTATCAGTTGCACTGTTTAGAGCTTTGAATTTTACAACCAGGTATTGCAACATTATGTTTTCCTCTCTTTTCATCTTCTTTTCTTTCATCCAAAAGTATTCTAAAAACAGAAATCCACTCATCTTTTTTCCTTTCGTACTATTTCCTTTCTCTTTTTTATAATATTAATTATTGAGATAAGATTGGAAGAATTTAATTTCTTCTGGTAAGCATTTATGTGAAGTTAAGTTAAATTTCTTGTTGATGCTATATTTTAGGTTTGTATCCATTTTGGATGTTGCATCTCTCAAACCAAATCAATCCATGGGATCAGATGCAGGTAGATCCAGTAAGGGGATATTTAATACTTCAACACCAATGGTGTCTAAGAAAAAATTGGATTTTAATTCAACACGAAAATCATTAACCAATGAGAAAGAAAAAGTCTGTGAAAGCTCTTGTGGGAATTCACGGAGAAGTAAAAAAGGTCGTGCAACAAGCCATGTGTCTGAGTCTAATAATCCTCCCACTGCTGAAAACTTGAATGATAGTGTGTCCAAGTCACAAATTTCTGAGACACAAGATAAGAACTCCAAACCGTGTCTTTCTGAACAATCTTGTAGATCAAAGAGAAAAGGGGATCTTGAATTTGAGATGCAGTTGGAAATGGCTCTTTCTGCTACAGCAGTTGGATCCTTGAATAGTAAATTGGAGTCGGATACAAATGATGATGCAGCAAATGTTTCTTCTCCATCAAAAAAAATGAAGAGAGATATAAGTGGAGAATCTTCAACGCCCCCTCAAGTAATTTCCACAGCACTAGGATCAAAAAAAGTAGGATCACCTCTGTATTGGGCAGAAGTATATTGCAGCGAAGAGAATTTGACAGGAAAATGGGTGCATGTTGATGTCGTGAATTCTATTATTGATGGGGAGGACAAGGTTGAAGCTATGGCAGCTGCATGCAAAACATCTTTGAGATATGTTGTTGCCTTTGCTGGGCAGGGGGCCAAAGATGTGACCCGCAGGTTAGAGTTTCCCCTTCATTTGTGTTCATTTTGAAGCTTTATTTAAACTCAAATTCCCAACAGCTGTGTTCATCGGATGCTTTACTGCTCAAGCTTTCATTTTATTTGTTTTGGGAGATTACTCTTGATCGTAGGATAGAGTATTTGTTTCTCTGATCTGATGAGCAATACTGGCACAAAAATCCATTGAGTTCATGCTGGATGCAAAATAGGCAGCATGACAAGTTTTGAAGTGAAAAAGCATAGCAGGCTTAATTATATTAATTGATATACTGGTACACTAGTATATATTTTCAGTCATTCTTACCCTTGTGAGAGAAAAATTAATGGAATATTTATAAGTTATGGCAAAACCTTCATGATTATTACTGAATTACTTATTAACAGGAAAGGAAAAATAGCTGTCACTACACAACAATTAGATACACTAGATGTGTGTCCGAGATGTTTACAAATGATACCATAGAGCATATTGGACGTATACTAAGCCAGTCATTATACCATAAAGATTGAGACCCATTACCAACTTAAACCGAAAATCCTCTCTGAGGAAGTTTACTGCGTTGATTATACTCTTCCAAAATAAGACCCATTAATAGGAATAGTATTAGTAGCTTGCAAGAATGATCCTTGTTTGACATACTCATCACACAACACTGTAACCCATGGTTTATCAGTTTGTGTCAAACAATTCCAGACTAACTTTCCCAAAAGTCCTACGTTTCTTAGTCTTGTATCCATAGTTCCCAACCCGCCGTACTCCCTTGGAAGAGTAATATTATCCCATCTTACGAGATTGAAACCTTTATCATTGCTCTTGCCACTCCAAATAAAATTTCGCAAGCAAGCATCAATGGAATTACAAATAGATTGTGGCAACCACATGGCTTGCATAGAATAGATGGGTAAAGAGGAAAGAACAGACTTAACCATACTCTGCCAGCATGATTAAATAGTTTACCTTTCCATGAAGCTAATCTTTGTCTGATTTTTTTCTTGAATACCATAAAATTGAATTGTGACATAGTAGAGTTGCCTAATAAATATTTCATTTCCTGTCAGACATAGCTGTATTTTTCAGAAGGTAGCTCATGCATTTTTACCTCCACTCAACTCTTAAATTTTAATGCTGATTAGTAGCTTCAATTAGTTGACTAGTGATTCATAAGGGTTATGTCTCATTTCCTGAAGATGCTTGTTCATTTTGTTGTATTAGGTATTGCATGAAATGGTATAAGATAGCATCGGAACGAGTTAATTCAATGTGGTGGGATTCAGTATTGGCACCGCTGAGGGACCTGGAATCGGGGGCAACTGGAGGTGTGGTTCCTTCGAGAACAAACCACATCACTTCTACACAATCCAACATGAGTGACTCTTTCGTACCTACACGGAGCTCTCTTGAGGATATTGAGTTGGAAACTAGGGCATTAACTGAGCCTCTTCCAACTAACCAGCAGGTATTTCGAAGTGACCCTTAAAACATGAAGAATTATATTGTGTATATAATTTAAGGCTCTCTTTCCCCTTGCAGGCCTACAAAGCTCATCCACTTTATGCCATAGAAAGATGGCTTACAAAGTATCAAGTACTTCACCCAAAGGGTCCAATTCTGGGCTTATGTGGAGGTTTCCATGTTTACCCTCGGACTTGTGTGCAAACTGTTAAGACGAAAGAGAGATGGCTCAGGGAAGGACTGCAAGTTAAAGCCAATGAACTGCCTGTGAAGGTCTCATCTTGCAAACACTTTTTAGTGTTGTTCCCCTGATTTCCTTGTATTTTTTCCCTTTTGATTTACATCTGTTTGATTCTTTATCCAAAATTTAAAAAAAAAAATGTAAAAATCCATTCAGGAGCTTAAACCTTCCGTGAAGGCCCAGAACTTACAAGATTTTGAAGCTGATGACTATGAGTGCACTGATTCTAAGGAAAATATTAAACTTTATGGGAGCTGGCAGTTGGAACCATTAAATTTGCCTCATGCTATGAATGGGATAGTACCTAAGGTATTTTCTGTTACTTTCTGCAAAATACTCGGAAAAAGTATAGGTATGAAGATAATTTGATGGTAGAAAATTAGAAATTCCTTGCTAACGTCTTAAACGGTTTATCCTTCAAGATTTCTTATGTAGAAGTATGTTCCATGCATTTTGCTCCTTGGATCAACACTTGATATACAATATAATAGTTTGACATTTTCTGATTTGGGTCTAGCCAGGCTTATTTTCCATAGCAACTACATATTCGAACAGGTTCAGTGTACTGCCCTGATGAAGACCGTCTTGCTCTAAATTACTGTATTTTGTAGACAATGAGGTTGAAAATAAATAAAATAAAAAGAAAGAAGAAAGGAAAGCCAAAACCATCTTCCAAGTCCAATAAAGGGAGTTTGGCAAGTCAAAACCTCACCAGTCAGTTTAATAAAACAGTGCTTTGAGGCCCCATCTGGTGTATGTGGAGCACGGCTGAAGATGTATTTTTTGTATGATTGAATAGAGACTTACGGAGCTCTGAGTAAATTAAGCTAGTTGCCCCTATGTACTTACTGGCTTACTGCACTGCATTTATAAGATTATAATCATAAATATCTGCTAGCTGGAATATGCACATATGTACATCTTGTTTTATGTGATTGCATGAATTCTATTATTATTGATTGTTGCATTTCCTGTTTTGAATTAGAACGAACGTGGTCAGGTAGATGTTTGGTCTGAGAAATGTCTTCCACCAGGGACCGTGCACCTGAGATTTCCAAGGGCGTTTTCAATTGCAAAGAAGCTAGAAATTGATTATGCTCCTGCTATGGTTGGTTTTGAATTTAAAAACGGGCGTTCATACCCTGTCTTTGATGGTATTGTGGTGTGTGCCGAGTTCAAGGATGTACTGTTAGAGGTATTCTTTTTTCTTGCTAAAGAAATAATATTGCTGCAGATAAACTGAAATTTGACATGTGAAAAGTTTGTCACATTATCAACTAAGTAAATGGCTCTTTAGTTCTTTAAATCTTATGAATCTAATGATTACTGTGGCTAGCAAGCAGTTCATGAAAATTGCGTATGCTATATAAAGTAGAAAAGTAGAAATCTCTTGGCCTTCAAAAAAATAATATTAATAATAATGATAGAAATCCCTTAGCCTCTTTAGTTACAATAAAGCACTCAATTTCATCTTCACCCCTCTAAAATTTGGTTTTTTTCCTTGACTCCAGGATGTTAAATTGTTACTTTTGCATCCTGCTTTTATAGTTCTCTGCATTTACCTCTTCCTTGATTTTCTCCATTTCCCAGGCATTTGCCGAGGAAGAACAAAGACGGCAGGCAGAAGAGAAGAGAAGAGATGAAGCTGAGGCTCTTCGTCGGTGGTACCAGCTGCTTTCATCTATCGTAACGCGCCAAAGGTTGAAAAATCGATATAATAATGGTTTGTCATCAGAGATTTTGACTGAAGTCCAACATGTGAATGATAAGGAATCAAATGCCACAGTGAGTGATAGTTATGACAAGAATCAGACTCCCAAAAACCAGCAAGTAAACACAAGCAAGAATGATAGCGGTCTCGATCTGGAAGCTTTGGTAAGTACTCCTGGTAAAGCACATGAGCATGTGTTTTTGAAAGAGTATGAGAGCTTTGATGAGGGAACCTCTCTATTAACAAAACGATGCCAATGTGGATTTTCAGTCCAAGTAGAAGAATTGTAGCATCTATGCGAAACACCTTCATGTAAAACACCCACCCCCAACAAAAAGAAAATGTATAAAACGCGTTTTGTCTGGATGCAGAGTTTTGATGAAACTTGAAAGCAGTTAAACCCTTGTATTTTCGGGACTCACTTTTCCAGATATGTACATCTTAAACATACTTCAGTTTGTCAATGCAATTTCACAGAATATAGAAGACATGTTTGTCAACTAATCTTTTAAGAGGGGACCAAATAAGGCCTCCACAAAAGGGAAAAAAGATGGAGCCCAATTGAATTGCTTAACTATAAATCTGTTTAATACCGCACTAAGTATCACAAATTTCAAGAAGGAATAAAATCAGAACCAAACAAAGTGGAGGAAAAATTAGAGGGGTGTGGTCCAAATTCTTTTAGGATTTTGTTCTGCAGAAGAAATGAAAATGTTCCCAAAAATATTGAAAATATTGAGGTGGCCACAGCCCACAGCCATTAGCATACAAAGCGAAGTAATTTTACTTACCAAATCCCAGCCAAGTGAGATAGTTGTCATCATCATCTTCTCCATCTTCTCTGGGCGCTTTTTTTTTTCCTTCTTCAATATCAAGGCCATCTTCTTCTACGCGCGTTTCATTATTTGAGCGTAGTCTTTACCATCGTCTTCTTTTTTATTTTATTTTTTTTCTTTTTCAACATCATCATCGTTTATTCATTTTCAACTTCACTTCTTCTTTAATAACGACCTTGCTTCTTCTCCAGAGTTTTCTTGGTCATCAATACGACCTGTCCTTAATAGAACCGATCTTCTTCTCGGAATTTCGTACTTTTGTCGGATCCTTCCTATCTCCTGATCGAGCTTGTGTAGGTAGATGTTGCCTGGTAGGGCCGATAGTAATACACTGTGTGGGACGGAGTAAGGGCCCTTACGGAGTAAGGGCCCTTCTCACCTCCTACGAGTCGTCCGGCGGAAAAGACCTTGTCATTGTTGTCTTCTTATTCTTCAACATCTTCCCTTGTTTGATTTCTTCACCTCTTTTTTTTTTTCTTTTCATCTTTCTCCATCATCATCGTACACGTCTTTTTCATTTTCTTTTTCTCTTATATATGTTTAGAAAACTATAGCATAAAAATTTCGATTTACAACACAAATTGTGTACGGCACACAATTTTAAAGAACCACATACTTAGAATATTGACACACATAAATTTTTTTAAAAACCACAATTAACTCAACCAACAAAATATATTCGTAACAAAAATTTATGCGCTATATAAAAAATTGTGTTATGGTTAAAACTATTTATACTGTATCAATAAAATTTTTACTCTATACAACTTTTGTACCATGTGTAAAAATTTGTTATATCAATAAATGTGTTTTTCAACAAAAAATTTTATGCTAAAAAAATATAAAGAAAGAGAAGCAGTGACATATGCATGCCTTTTTTTTAAAATTAGACTTATGTCAACTTAATTAAACTTGGTTATAAAACATACGTGTAGCATTAACGATACTAATATTGTTCAAATATGAACTATTTTGTCAATGGAAAAATATAGGTGAACAATGAAAATATTAAACAATGTAAACAATAGATATATTGGATGTTCATTTTACTAGTGTACGGATGGTTATTTTAATATTAAAATTTAGAGGGTTAATTTAAAAGTATAGTGTGTTTTTATTTGATTGGTGGTTGTTCATATTGTTCACCAAACTCATTGTCTCCCTAGCATTCCCCTTTGTCAATTCATAATAAAACCTCATGTGAATTTAACTTCTGTCTAAATAAATAACAGATTACATATGTCCTGTGGAATAAATAAATAGAATCTCACATTTAATCAGAAATTCAAATCCAAAATCTTTCTCAATAAAAACAAATATCAAGTATTTGAACTAAGCCTTGATGATTATAAAAGAGAGAGAGTTGATATACCAATAGTAGTTGATAGTTATGTATGTTATCATAGATTATTATAAAAACAGTTGTGGAATGAGACAGAAAAATGAATTGAAATTGAGTAATATGCCAAATAGATGACATCATATTTTCAGTAAAAGTTGCATGTGGAAAGTGCTTTCAGATTTATTTATCCATGTAACTTCTTCTCTTCTAATACATAAACATCAACACAATCACATTTAATTATACAAAAAAGTAAGTCAAAATTATTGCCAATATAATGTGGTACTGCTTTTCTCCAAATAAATGGAACCTACCATTTCATGTCATCAAAACCATCACTATTTTTGCCAAACGTTCCAAATATAATGTAGGGACTCCAAGAAATTAATTCAATTTTTCTCTGGTTCCACATGCATGATGACATAATACCAACAACAACCACAATAATAATTGTAAGCATTACAAACTTTCTCTTTTCCTCTTTTTCTTATTCACTCCTTAAAATTGGTCAGACTTTTACCTGCTCTACACATGGACAGATGGACTTTTAATGAAAAACAGCAAAAATTACTGAAGCAAATTGTATTATACTATTACATTATATAGTATCATAATATGTTCGGCCAAAAACTTCAAATTTTCAGTTTTCCTGATGCCGATTTTGCCTAATTTTATGCTATTTTGCGTGAGGCACTACCATAATAAGTCAGGAACAATGGGAGCATGCACGTATTAAATTATAATAGGTCAATAGGATGTAGGAATTATCTATTCCTAAAATTCTGCTTGATTGAACACATTCCATACTTTAGCTGCTAGAACAAGAATACAGGACAAGATTAATTACAGAATATATCAGTTGATGAATGAAATTACATTGGGAAAATAGCTACCACACAGCATCAAATGAAAGAAAGTGAAACCGTCACATCCAAGATAGTAGAGTTCATTTGATAAAGCTTTTTGAAAAATAACTTATGTTTATTAAAATTAAAAAGTTTAATATAATTTTTTACATTATTTAAATTTAATTTTTAGATTAATGTCAATTATAATATTTTTAAATTTTAAAAATTATTTTACTAAATACACTTATTGTTATTTGTGCTTATTGAAAGCCATTTGTAATTTCATTTACCAAGTATAGAATTATAGATACTATAACTTTTAAAAAATAATCTTCTACAAATTAACTTTTATAAGCTATTTTTAAAAAGTAAAAATTTTACCAAATCAAATCTAAATAACCTTAAACAACAAAAACCCAAGTAATTTGTCACGTTTAGAATTTGATAGTCATAAATCATAATTTAATGCATCTATAGTTCTATTACTTCTATATATGTGGTAATGACTGTCAATTATGTACTCTGATTTATTCCTCATTCCATTATCTAAAGACATTCAATTAAGATTTTAGAATTAGAATTATGACTATATCATATTTTCTAAACTGACATATCATGTAATCGTGCATAATGAAATAGGTATCATAACCTGATATGAAAATTAAAATGTAGTAAAACACAAATCACTTCTTTCTATTGAATCCCAAATACATTTACCCTTTTCATTTCATGAATTCAATTTGATTCCAATTGTGACAAAACTCATTAGAGACCACATAAATATCTTAATTTCCACCAACACAAAGTGTGCCAACATCTACCAACATGATTACTTGAGAGGACGAAAAGTCAACACTACGATTAACTTAAAATGGTTAAACCAAACTAGGAAAGCCACTTCACAAAATATAAGAAATTTTAGTGACACACTTCATAACTGCGACAACACATACCCAGGTCTTATCAAAGGGGAACAGAAAACAAATAGAGGAATATAATTGTACAACTATTCTGCGCCGTACGAGGTTATACATTCAAATTTCTTACATCATTCTTCATTGAGATCCTTTCTTTTCCCTTATCCTAGATACAGTGCCACGTTGACTCAATTAGGGGTTAACATTGCATTGACCATTGAAACTTAATAAAATCTGAAACAACACCATTTCCTTTTCTTTTCAACAATAATATGAATTTCTAAGTTAAAAGAAACTTAAGAGAACACAGCTATGAGAAAAACCAAATCATCATCATAATCAGCTCAAGTCACTGTCCCTCTTCTTTTGATAATTAGGATAAGAGAAAATAAAAAAGAAAAACAAAGCCTCATCATCATAATCTAACTACCACTACACAATTTTACAAGGCAGTAACAAAGAACACAAGATTCTAGACATCACACACACCCCCGCCCACTACTACAAAGACCAATCTATCAAAGCATGATTTTTTCTTCTTTCTTGACCACCCAAAAGAACTTATATTCTCTCTATATCTCAACACTCACTTCTGTCAGTTGAGGCTTCACCTTTGGAGGCCTACCCCTACCCCTAGGGGTAGAAGGAGCACTCAACGGCGACGGTGGAGGCGGCGCCGCTGTCCGGGGAATCTTCTTAGGCCTTCCTCTAGGCCTACCACTTCCACCTGAAGGCTTTGCTTTCGGTGACTTTGGTGGTGCATTTGGATCCTTTGGTGGCCTTCCCCTTGGCCTTGGGGATGACAAAACAGTTCCCGGAGGAAGTGGCTCCTTTGCCTTCGGCGGCCTTCCACGGCCTCTTTTTGGTGGCGGACTACCATCAGGTTTCATGTAGTTGTTCTTCAAGAACACAAGCTCCCCACTGTCTTTCATCTTGTTGAGGTGGTGATTGAGGAGTGTTGTGTGTCCCTCTGGTAATTCTCCATAAGTGGACTCTATGTACCTCGATATGGCTGATTTGTTGGATCCATTTGGTTCATTGAGTCCGTCCAATGCCTCCATTATCATCTACAACAAGAACCATACCATGATCAGTAACAGCTACACCCAGATGGAATAATCAGTTTGTATCTTCAAAAATGGAATCTTTTTCAGTAATAGATCTTGCCTACTGTAGAAACCATAGATTATTTTACTGGGTTTCCAAGTTTGGGTAAAATTCGTTACAGAGAGGGAGGAAAAATGGATTTTTTTAAAAAAAATTGAATTACCCAAAAACCCTAATTCCTTTCCCTTTCTCTTCCTAAAAATGTTTAAATTTTCAGCTAACTGAACAAAATCTAACACCAAGGTCGGTGCAAATGTCAGATCCAAAATAAAAATTCCAACTTTATTATAAAACTATTCGAGTTTTTCTTTTTTTTTTTTTTTTTGAACAAAAGGTAAAAAGTAAATCTTGATTTTTGGAGTATGAATTGAATTTACCTCAGGATAAGGAGGAAGTGATGGAGGCTTATTAACCTCTTCGGTTGCCATTGAAGTTGTTTGTTTGCTGATGAATGAAGAATCTATGAAAGCTTTTTGTGCAGTTCACTCACGCTCACAACAAAGCCTTAAAACTGCAAATTCTAAACAGAGGAAGTTCTCAAAAAAAAAAAAAAACCGAAAATTTTCAGGAAAGTGTTTTGATATGGGTGACACTGCAGTGATCTGAGGATTGAATTTAAAGGAAAATAAATAAATTTTAAATTGGGAAAAATTTAATTTAAACAAAAAATAATGCTACCCTTCCTTTTTTATTTTTTCAATCTTCTATTGTTCGTTCATCTATCGAGAATATGGACGGCCAGGAATCACCGAAGTGAAGGTAATCTAACGGTGGAGGTTTTTTGTGAAGAAGGTAACTTGGATCAATGACGTGGCATATGTTGTGCTAGTTCATAGGAATTTTTTAAGGTAAGGTAGGGGTGTTGTCTGGGCGAGGATCAATTAATGAAGAAAAAGGTCAGAACTCACAAGGATCGATGACGTGGCAGGTGTGTGCGTTGGAGTCACGGAAACTTTTGGTTGGTACACTCTTGTCTTTTCTTTCCATGTAGCTTTTGAATGAGAATGAATTCTTTCTATTGTGAAAAAAAAAAAAATTTGAAGAGTAAGGTATGATTTTTAATTTTTTTAAATATTTTTTATTTATAAAATTAATAATAAAAAATATTTTTTTTAATTATTAAAATAAATTGAGAAGATTTATTTCTATTTTAGATGAGAGTCTTAATTTTTTAGTGTGTTTTTTTTTTCTTTAATAAGTTTGTTTATTATTTTATTTGAATTTTGCTAACTTATGTTTTAAGATCATATTAAATATCATAAAAAAAATATATTTGACTATAATTATTAAAATTTAATTATTTTTATGTTTTTAAATTTTTATTAATATTAACACGTATTTTTAAGATATATATTAACTAAATTTATTTATTTTTTAAAAAAACTGAATATATCTATTTGGATTTTGGAAATGGAATCACTAAAGAAATATTTTTGAGAGATTATTTTTAAAATACAAAAAAAAATAAATAAATTTATTATGTATAAAATAATTTTAGATACAATATTATTTTTGTTTTTAATATTTGAATAACCCTAATTTTATTTTTAACATTTGACTTTTTATAAATATTTTATTTTATTTATATTTATCTTTTGATAAAAATTAAAATAATTTTTTAAAAATATATTTTTGTCTCTTATTATTTTTTTTATTACTCTTTTACCACTTTTATGCTTCGTTTGGAAAGAAGAAAAAATAAGAGAATTTTTTTTTTAAAAAAATTGAAAAAAAAAGAGAAAGTTATATTTTCTTTTCTATTATTGGAATAAAGAGAAAAAAAATAACTAATATATAAAATGAGATATTTATTCTTTTCATAAAATAAAATATAACTGTTTATATTTATTTATTTTTATTGGTATTTTTAAATACAAACAACAACAACAACAAAGTCTTGTCCCACTAAGTGGGGTCGGCTACATGAATCAAACGACGTCATTGTGCTCTGTCATGTATCATGTCTACAGAGAGACCGTTTACATGTAGATCTCGTTTGACCACTTTACGAATGGTCTTTTTAGGTCTTCCTCTGCCTTTTGCTCTTTGTCCATCGTCCATCTCATCCACCCTCCTGACTGGATGTTCTATCGGTCTTCTTCCCACATGTCCAAACCACCTGAGACGCGATTCAACCATTTTTTCCACAATGGGTGCTACTCCAACTCTCTCCCTTATATCTTCATTCCTTATTTTATCCAATCGCGTATGACCACTCATCCATCTCAACATCTTCATCTCTGCCACACTCAGCTTATGTTCGTGCTCCCCTTTAGCCGCCCAACACTCCGTACCATACAGCATAGCCGGTCTTATAGCGATGCGATAGAATTTACCTTTAAGTTTTAAAGGCACTTTTTTGTCGCATATAAAACCAGATGCACTCCGCCATTTTGACCAACCTGCTTGGATCCTATGATTTACATCTTGTTCAATCTCTCCATTATCCTGTATGATGCACCCAAGATACTTAAAACTTTTAACTTTTCGTAGGATGTTTTCTCCAATCTTCACCTCTATATTGGAGTTTTTCCTTCTCAGACTGAATTTACATTCCATATATTCCGTCTTGTTACGGCTTATGCGCAGACCATACACTTCTAGAGCTTCTCTCCATAACTCCAACTTCTTATTTAGGTCTTCCTTTAACTCTCCCATAAGGACGATATCATCGGCAAAAAGCATGCACCATGGCACAGGCTCTTGGATGTGCTCTGTGAGTACTTCCAAGACTAATGTGAAAATGTATGGACTTAAGGATGATCCCTGGTGTAATCCTATACCAATAGGAAATTCCTCTGTCACACCACCTTGAGTCTTCACACTAGTTGTGGCCCCATCATACATGTCTTTGATTGCCCGAATATATGCGATCCTTACTTTCCTCTTTTCTAAAACCTTCCATAAGACCTCCCTTGGTACCCTATCATACGCTTTTTCCAAATCAATAAACACCATGTGCAGATCCCTTTTTATTACTACGATACCTCTCCATCATCCTTCTTAATAGGTATATCGCTTCAGTGGTAGATCTGCCTCGCATAAATCCAAATTGGTTCTCTGTTACTTGTGTCTCTTTTCTCAACCTCCGTTCTATCACCCTTTCCCATAACTTCATAGTATGACTCATAAGCTTAATCCCTCTATAGTTTCCGCAACTTTGTATATCCCCCTTATTCTTGTAGATAGGTACCAAGGTGCTCTTTCTCCACTCATCAGGCATCTTCTTTGACCCTAAAATCTCATTAAAAAGCTTGGTTAACCAGTTGATGCCTTTTCCTCCAAGACCCTTCCAAACCTCAATCGGGATATTATCAGGTCCTACTGTCCTGCCATTTTTCATCTGCTTTAGAGCCTCTTTTACCTCGAAGTCTCTAATCCTTCGATAGTAGTCAAAGTTTTGATCTTCTTCCCTTGTGCATAATCGACCAAGGCTCGGAAGAGTCTTCTGTCCCTCATTAAATAACTCGTAGAAGTAGCTCTTCCACCTTTCATTAATCTTCTCCTCTTGAGCCAACACCTCTCCATCCTTATCCTTTATGCACTTAACCTGATCCAAGTCTCTCGTTCTTCTTTCCCGACTCTTTGCGATTCTATATATACATTTTTCTCCTTCTTTCGTGCCCAAAGACTGGTAGAGACCCTCATATGCTCTTGTCCTTGCTTCACTTACAGCCACTTTTGTCTCTTTCTTAACCGCCTTATATTTTTTCCAGTTATCTGCATTGCGGCATAAAGACCACTCTTTAAAGCATTCCCTTTTTATCTTTATCTTTTCTTGTATACTCGCATTCCGCCACCAGGACTCCTTGTCTCTTGGTCCTATTCCTTTAGATTCACCAAAACTTTCTTTTGCTGTTCTTCTAATAACTTCTGTCATCTCCCTCCACATCTCTTCCGCGCTTCCATTCCCATCCCACTTTGCCTCTTCTCCTACCCGTCTTAGGAAGCTTCTTTGTTCCTCACCTTTCATCCGCCACCACCTCGTCCTTGGGTTCTTCGTATGATGTCTTTTCCTCAACTTTTGTTCAACGCGAAAATCCATGACGAGCACCCTATGTTGTGTTGTCAAACTCTCTCCCGGGATAATTTTACAGTTAATGCAAAATTTTCGGTCGACTCTCCTCAACAAGAAGAAGTCGATTTGAGAGCTTGTCATGCCACTCTTATAGGTTATAAGATGTTCGTCTCTCTTTTTAAAACATGTATTTGCGATGAGAAGATCAAAAGTTGAGAAAAAGTCCAAAATAGTTTTACCCTCGGCATTGATCACCCCTGGTGCACGAAATTGCAATAACACTTTTGCAACTCCGCACAACTAACCAGCAAGTGCACTGGGTCGTCCAAGTAATACCTTGCGTGAGCAAGGGTCGATCCCACGGAGATTGTCGGCTTGAAGCAAGCTATGGTTATCTTGTAAATCTTAGTCAGGATATCAGAAATTATCAGGATTGATTGTAAAAAGCAAAAGAACATGAAAAAGGTACTTGTTTTGCAGTAATGGAGAGTAGGCTGAGGCTTTGGAGATGCTCCATCTTCCGAATCTCTGCTTTCCTACTGTCTTCTTCATCAAACACGCAAGGCTCCTTCCATGGCAAGCTGTATGTAGGGTTTCACCATTGTCAGTGGTTACCTCCCATCCTCTTAGTGAAAATACGTCCCTGATGCTCTGTCACAGCATAGGCTAATCATCTGTCGGTTCTCAATCAGGCCGGAATAGAATCCAGTGATTCTTTTGCGTCTGTCACTAACGCCCCGCCTTCAGGAGTTTGAAGCACGTCACAGTCATCCAGTCATTGAATCCTACTCAGAATACCACAGACAAGGTTTAGACCTTCCGGATTCTCTTGAATGCCGCCATCAGTTCTAGCTTATACCACGAAGATTCCGATTAAAGAACCCAAGAGATATCTACTTAATCTAAAATAGAACGGAGGTGGTTGTCAGTCACACGTTCATAGTTGAGAATATGATGAGTGTCACGGATCATCACATTCATCCGGGTTAAGAGCAAGTGATATCTTAGAATGGAAGCAAGCATGATTGAATAAGAAACAGTAGTAATTGCATTAATCCATCAAGACACAGCAGAGCTCCTCACCCCCAACCATGGGGTTTAGAGGCTCATGCTGTGGAAGGTACACAATGAAACGTCTAAAATGTTATGAGGTCATA